>NW_015163628.1:115977-378119 GCF_001447785.1 Gekko japonicus
CACCCCCGCGGATCCCTTACTTACTGTTTCGTTGGGGGCCAGGGAAGCCTGCGGCGCCCCTCCCCGGCCCCCCCCCGAGCCGTAGCGCTTCTGCGCGGGCCCGGGGGAGCCAGTGGCAGGGCTCTCCAGCACCCCCCGAGCTGCAGCGCTTCTGCGCAAGCCCAGGGGAGCTGGCGGTGGGGCTCTCTGGGCCTCCCCCAAGCCGCAGCTCTTCTGCATGGGCCTGTGGGAGCCGGCAGCGGGGCTCTCTGGCCTCCCTCGAGCCGCAGCGCTTTTGGCGTGGGGAGCTGGGGGAGCCAGTGGCAGGGCTTTCTGGGCCTCCCCCGAGCTGCAGCGCTTCTGTGCGGGCCTGGGAGAGCCGGCAGCGGGGCTCTCTGGGCCTCCCTCGAGCCGCAGCACTTTTGGCATGGGAAGCTGGGGGCGGGGCTTGCTGCCGCCACCATTTGCCCGGGCTCCTGGGCTGCTGGAGCAGTTCTCCGGTGCGCTCTGGCCCCAAAAGACCCCTGGGAGTTTGTCACAGTGCTACACCACATCGCCCGGCACTGCAGGTTCCCTGCCCTCAAGGATTCGCTACAGGACTGGCTGGTCTGCAGTGTCTGGGATGAGAGGATCCAACAAAAGATCCTCAGAAAAGGGGATCCCAACTTGAAGGAGTCCCTGGAGATGGCCCTAGCCGCAGAAGCTGCCAAGCAGTTCACCGCAGTGGTTTGTGGTGGTAAAGGCCCCCAGTTGGCTCATGGGCTGCCCTCTTGTCAAGGGCCTACCAGAGCCAACCACCATATGGCTAGCTCCGGGGACGAGGAAGAAGAGGTCCTACAAATCCCTCTCCACACACACTGATGCTCACCGACAGCACCACAACGACCGTCAACATTGTACTGCACCAGCGACCCTCCCACATGCACCAGCTGCGGGGATCAACATGAGCAGAAATCCTGTCAGTTTCAAGACGCCACATGCTGAAGCTGCGGGAAGGTCAGCCATATCGCCCAAGTATGTTGGGCCAAGGGAAACCGGAGGCATCCAGCAGCAACCCCCAAGCCTACGAATTCCACTGAACTCAACACCACATCCATTCAGCAGAACCAGGTACTGCACTTACTCCAGGGTTCCCCCAACAAAATTAACATGACTGTCTTAATAGAGGGATGCCCCTGCTCAATGGAGCTAGATACCGGGTCTTCCCTTTCAATTATTTCGGAGGACGCATTCAAAAGACTATGCCCAAACAGGGGTCCCCCCCTACGGCCAGTAGGGTTTACTCTATGGGACTTTTCAAAGAATGAAGTGCCCATATTGGGGGAGGGAAAGTTCAGGGTGCAGTACCGCAACTTCGAGGGTCTGCTGGATTTGCTTGTGATTAAAGGGAAGCGCACAAGCCTCATCGGACTGGCATGGTTTGAGCCACTGGGAATCGGGGTGACCGGGGTGAACCACGTGAAGCAAAAAGACTTTCAGGGGTGTGTGTGACAAGTTCCCCACAGTTTTTGATGGGATGCTTGGGCGTTACACTGGGCCTCCAGTCACTGTACAGCTCAACCCAGACATACAGCCCATATGGCTGAAGGCCAGGTGGGTCCCCTTCGCCCTCAAGCCAAAAATGGATGCAGAGTTGGAGAAGCTAGTGTCCCAAGGAGTCCCAGAACCCATGCCACATGCCCTATGGGAGACCCCCATCGTGACCCCGGTGAAGCCCAATGGGGACATCCGCATCTGCACGGATTATAAATGCACAATTAATAAGGCTCTGCAGGACCACACATACCCGGTTCCAGTGGTCAGCCATGTCCTGGCTTCCTTAGCGGGTGCCAAGGTTTTCAGAAAGCTAGATTTGGCCCAAGCATACCAACAGCTCCCTGTAGATGATGCAACAGCAGAGGTGCAAACGATTGTGATACATAGAGGTGCATTCCGGGTGTGGCGGCTACAATTCAGGGTCAGTGTGGCCCCAGGAATATACCAAAACCTAATGGACTCTCTCCTCAAAGGAACTCCCGGGGTTCAGCCCCACTTCGATGACATTTTGATTGCCACATCCACAGAAGAGGACTTTGCAACCCATCTGTGTACCATCTTGCAGAGGTTCCAAGCTGCCAGCCTGATGGTAAAGAGGGGAAAATGCCTCCTGGGGGTTCCATGCGTGGAGTTCCTGGGCTTCTTCGTTGACATGCAGGGCATCCATCCTGCCCCTGACGAGGTCTGGGCCATTGTGAATGCCCCCGCCCCTATGTCCAAGTCGGAGCTCCAGGCCTTCATGGGCTTATTGAACTTTTATCACTCCTTCCTACCCCACAAAGCAGCAGTCGCGGAGCCCCTGCAGCGGCTCCTCGACAAATGGGCTTCCTGGGTCTGGGGTCAGAAGCACGTCACCGCATTCCAGGCAGTCAAAGAGATTCTCACTTCAAATTCCATCCTGGCCCACTTTGGGCTTTCACCATAGCGACCAACCACAAGCAGCTGCTGGGCATGCTGGCCCCGGATTGGCAGAAGCCGCAAATACTGTCACCTTGAGTATTGCGCTGGTTGATCCTCCTCTCCGGCTACACCTACACACTCATCTACCGCCTGGGAAAGGCGATGGGCCACACAGATGCCCTCAGCCGGTTGCTGCTTCCGTCCTGTGATCCAGACCCCGCCCCAGCACACCAAATCCTGTTGCTCGAACACTTACTGGACCATCCACTCCAGGTGATGGATGTGGCCTGACACACTGCCAGGGACCGCATCCTCTCCCAGGTTTTGGACTGGGTGAGGAGGGGATGGCCCACCAGTTGGGCGGGCCCAGAATTTGGAGCGTTCTCTTCCCGCGGGGAGGAACTCTCAGCACACAAAGGGTGCCTGTTGTGGGGAAGCCGGGTAGTAGTTCCAGGCCCGCTGCACCAGCAAGTACTCCTGGCGCTGCACGAGACACACCCCGGGGTCGTGTACATGAAGGCGCTAGCCCGCAGTTACATTTGGTGGCCCAGCATGGACGCGGAAATTGAGGACTGTGTTAAATGTTGCCGGGCCTGCCAAGAAACTCGACTGGAGCCTCCCAGTGCCCCTGTGCAGTGCTGGGAATCCACCAACAAACCCTGGTCCCGCCTACATCTAGATTTTGTGGGACCCTTCCAAGGACAGCTTTTCTTCATTTTGCTGGATCCCTACACCAAATGGTTAGAGGTAGTGCCGGTTGCTTCCACCTCTTCCAAGGCAGTCATTCGGGCACTCTGCCGGATCCTAAGCACCCACAGCCTCCCAGACACCATTGTCATGGACAATGGGGCAGCCTTCACCTCCAGCAAGTTTCAAGAATTCCTTAACTGCTACTTAATCAGGCATGTTCATTCGGCCCCCTTCCATCCAGCTACCAATGGCCAAGCGGAAAGACTGGTGCAAGTCACAAAGGACTACCTCCGGCAGATCATCCATGAAGACTGGGACCACTGGCTCCAGCCACTGTACAACCCCCAGCACCACAACCAGCTGCAGCCCCACAGAGCTCCTTATGGGTCACCGCCTAACCACCCACCTGGACTGGATGCACCCGGACCAAGCCCCGGAGGGACGCCCACAGACAGTAAGTCAAGAAGTGTGCCACGGCTTCTTCCCTGGTGCCCCATCTATGCGCAGAATTTCTCCAGTGGGCCTGCTTGGATTTCAGCCAGGGTGGTCAGAGCCACCAAACCCATGTCCTATGAGGTAACAACAGAAGACAGGCACAACCTGAAAAGGCACATTGATCAACTCCACCGCTGGACCCTGCCAGCAGAGCCAGACCATCAGCAGTCAATCACGAACAAGCCAGATGAGGAACTACCAGGACCTCCATTTTATTTATTTGTTTATTTATTATTAAATTTATACCCCGCCCTTCCCCGTGGGGCTCAGGGCGGCTTACAAGGCAAGAAAGAACTTGCTAATAAAACATCAACACTATAGTACAATTAAAGCATCATATACAATTTAAAAACCCTTTTAAAACATTAAAGTGCTCAAAAACTACGTTCATATCGGAATCTCAAAATCTCAGAGTCTCAGAGAGGGCAACCACCGCCCTAGCACAGCCCAAACACTCCCAGTAGGCATTGATAATATTTTAGATGTTGCCAGATGTTTCTACCTGGCCTCCTGAGCCCTAACCCCCCCAAAGATGATATATAGCCAGGGGGGGAGTGGCGGCCCCTAATCTCATGAGGCTGAGAGTGAACCAGACATGGCTGGGCGCGTGCTCAGCAGACTATCAGTAGATGCACCAGGACAGCCTGCCCCTGACCACGCAGAGTCCTCGCAGATTCCAGAGGAAACTGAAACCAGCACGGGGCCTGGGACACCACAGCCGCTCTGTGATGCTCCTCTAGGGAATGGTGCACACCAACATATTTAAGGTACTTTGCGTGCTGAGTATATTTGGACTTAGGGGGGAGGGGTGTAATGTATCAAGCTTGAGATCCATAACAAAAGCAGGCTAGGATCCTAGGAGTGCACCAGTAGGAACGCTGAGATCCTAAAATAGCCCAATAGGGTTACCTGGAAAGGTAACCTGGTGTAAATAGCCTATCACGGGGAGTGGGGTGTGTTTTGGGTGTGACCTTCTTTGGGCATAAAATCTGGCTTCAGCCTTTTGTTCTCACTGCCCAATCACTTAATAAACTATCAGCTGATCACTCAGCGCATCTGAACCCAGTACATTTCACCTTCCAACTTTATGATTTTAGTCCCTAAATTAATTCAAAAAGAAAACCAGTTTGATGTAGTGGTTAAAGTATTGGACTAGGGTCTGGCAAACTCAGGTTCAAATTTCCACTTCTGCCATGGAAGCTTGCTGAGTGACCTCAGGCCAGCCACACACTCTCAGCCTAACCTACCTCACAGGGTTGTTGTGAGGATACAATAGAGTACAAGAAAGTGATGCAAGCTGCTTTGTGTCCCCATTGTGGAGAAAGGGGGGATGTAAATAAAGTAAATAAATAAATCAAAGTAGTATTATTTTATGTTTTTTTTTTAAATCAGAATAGCAGTTTACAAAGAGGCAGAATCCCCTTGTGAAACATTACTCCTGATATTGCAAGCATTTCTCACCCCCCCTTTCCTTAGACTCATCAGAGGTTTTCACCTCAGCATGAATTTCTAAATTCACTTAAAATTTGGCATCAGTTGAAATGTCATTGGCAACTTTAGATAGCATGGTATGTTGCTCACACATTTGGCTCATGGTAGATATAACCATCTTTCACCCAAGACTTTCACTGCAATCTCCCCAGGATTTTCCCATCATATTTGTAGCAGCCTGTCATAAAACAAACTACATAATCCTCTTTTGTGTGATTCGTGACTATAGCCACTCACGGCATAGAAAACGACAATTTCTACAGCACATTAACACTTCGGGTTGGCAGTTAGCAATATTTTCTGTGAACAAAAAGCAAACAGTTGAGTGTTCGTTAATTATTCTTTAACTACACAAGTCAATACCCTTGCTAAGTGAAGTGCTCTCCAGAGGTTATTTGTAGAGTAATGAAGAAATGTTGTATTGAACAATATGAAACTTTGCATGTTTACAGAATGTGTGCTTTGAAGTCATTTTTGAATAATGCTTCGTGAGAAGGAACATAATTCAGTAGTCGTGAGAGAGCATGTTCTTGGCTGGGTCTCATACATACCTTTGGTGTTAGAAATTATATTAATAGGAATTAATAGAACATAGAAAATAAAGCCCTGTACGGTTTACAGTAATTACAGGATTGTATTAATCCATACAAAGAACCCTGTAGATTCTCACTGAAAAGCACATTTTTGTCTTATCTCTCCTCCAAGAAAACCACGGTGGCATACCTAAGTATTCTTTCTTTGGTTGTATCCTCACAACAGCCTTGTGAACAAGGCTGAAATGGGAAAGTGTGCCGGGCCCAAGATCCCCCACTGAGCTTCAGAGCTTGTATGAGGATTTGAACCCAGGTACTTGAAGGCCTAGTCCAACACTCTAACCATGATAACCAAATCCCTCTCACCAGCAATGCATTTGAAAAGTCCTCTGAGTTACATCCCTTTCTAGGTGTGTGCAAGAGAGCATTGTTAATGTATATATGTACATTGACTAGCACAAAATATTCATGCACTTCACCAGCCAACACAGTGACAGAGCAAAAAAAAGTGAAAGATTACTGGAAAAAAATAATACAACAGGTTTTTTTAAAAAATTAAAACCCTAAGGTAGTATTCATTAGCTTTTATGCCCTAAAAGCATGAGCTTCCGTGGACAAGCTTACCATGTGCTTCCTCAAGCTTTCTTTGTGATTGCTATATAGCTCATGGTCCCATGCAAAGATCAGGCTCTTTGAATAATTAATCACTTGGAATGAGTTACATAGCAGTCATAAAGACATTTGGAAGGTTTCATCTTTTTTACAATTTCCTATGAGTTGTGAGACAGAACTTATAACCTGATGGTTTGTGTAGTTTGTCGAATTTTAGGGCAGATATTTCTTATGGATACTATTGTTGGCAGAGTTTAGATATGTAGTAAAGTGGAGCACAAGCTGTTTAAATAATCAAGTCAGTTTATTAAGAAGAGAACAAACTGTGTAAGAAAGAGGAGAGAGAAAGGGAGGTGTAACTGTCTAACTAGCTAGGAGGAAGTCAGTAACTAACAGGTCACAGCAGGGCATGAAAAACCCCAGTTGACCCAATCAGGGACAGGAATGAGACTATTTGTAAATAGCAGGAAGCCCCTAATCTCACTATGCTAACTTGTTGTTCCCTCTGCTGCCCCCTGTAAGATGTTCTTGTCATTTCCTTTATCTATGCACGGTTGTCCTTGCATATTCCAAAAGTTATTTATTCCAACAACTCTCTGCCTGCCCAAATAATGACACAAGACAGCCACGTATGGGTTTAACTAGGATTACTAAATAGCTGATTTGCATTATGAAATTTTCTCAGCGTTTTAGAGCAATTTGTAACAGAGCTTCCCATAGCTACCCACATTGTAGGCCACTCCACCCAGTTTCCAAATTTAGCTAGAATTTTGCTGTCTTTGTTTATCCCAGCTTGTATGTTCATTGTACCAAGAGGCCTTATCTTCCTCCCACAATGTACCACACAGACAACTAAGGATCTGATTAATAATGCTGAGCAACAAGGGTGTCCCTCCCCTGCTGTGGGATGAATTATGGGCTGTTTTAGGAACACCCCTACATTTGTCATTGCCACCTGGTGCTCATCAATGCATTCTACCTGTGTTGAGCAACCTGCCCTATTCCTGCCGCTCCTTAATTATGAGTTAATCAGTGCCAAGACCAAGCCCCCACAGTCCCCATCCCAAAGACAACATGAAGCAAGCTTAAGCCAGTCATAGAAGATCCAAAAAAATCCCATTCAGCCCCTGCAAAAGCAACCATATGAGCATGGTCAGGTAAGCAGCATCTGGCAAATGCATGCACTAGAAAGGTAGCGCTTACTCATAAGGAACTCAGTGTAGCCTCCCAATTGACTGGAATTCCCCAAAGCCCTGCCAATAGCTTCTCCAACTCATTTGAACAGACGGACTGATACAATGGCACCTGCGGCTTTAAAAGTTATAAGGTTTTTGCTGGCTGTTTTAATAGGTTGATGTTTTAAATTTCCTTTGATATATATGTTCTCTAAAAACTGTTTTTCACTTTGGATTCCAATTACCAGGGAGAAAGCTGGGCTAAAAATTGTTTTAATTACAAAACAGAAATAAAAACATTTTGAACTACACAGGCATTAACAACTAGGGACACAATGAAAATGCTTGATTTTCCTGAAATGATATTTGCAGTAGCATATCTGCAGTAATGTATCCCAAATATAGCAACAGGCTTTACAATCAGAAACATATATTTATATTCCGAGTGGGTGTGTAGTTCTACTTAGCGATCAAAAGTGATTTAAAGAAAATGAAAAAAATCAATGAACGTCAAAAGATTCCCCCCTCTTGTTCCTCTTGTTGACTTCCATGACTGCAAAGAATTCGATCAAATAAAAAACAGTGTATTCCTAATATGCTGGGCAAGATCCAAACTTGTTTGAGGAGGAAAGCCACTCAGACCAATGACCTGTCACTATCTGAATCCAAAGAGACATTTTGATCAATACAGTTTCTTTCACAGACATTCCAGAGACATAGAAGTTATAGCAGTAAATATTCACTTGCTGTTGTTGCCATAAAGCTATTTTGCATGGCTGTCTTGTTTATTTATTCATAGCTGTATTTTAGATATCTGCTTTGCTTTTTGAAGATAGTTTACAAGATTTCTGAAGCAGAGATAAACAAAATTTTCAGTACAACACCATGCAAAAGAGCTACACAAAATTAGAAACTGCTGTCCAATAACCAAATCGCCGGAACCTAGAGACTGTCTCCATGGGTACAGAAGCCATCTCGATTCTGGGGCTTTGGTTATTGTGCAGCAGTTTCTAATCCATCACTAGTAGGGATGAGAATTCTGATCCACTTTGCAAAAGGCAGCAAAAATGTATGCCCCCTTCTGCACGACATGTTTCACAAGGGGATTCCATCATATACTTCACATCCAGATGTTTACCTGGTCCCAATACAAGGAAATCGCCAACAAGTTGTCAGGCAATAAAAAATACATGCTCAATTCATGCATGGATGACAAGGGACAGTGAAGAATGTGTGCATCTGGAGAGGAATCAGTTCATGAGGTTTGTGATGTGGTAGAATATCCTCCCTGCATGCTAGAGACACCAAACTCCTAGGGAATGTCCAGCTAACTCTCCTCTACCTGTGGTCCAAGTTCGGTGAGGATTGGATTTATGGAGTACAAATTATGGCCCCCAAAGAAGGCACCTCCAGGAAAGTGCTTTCTGTGGAAATGACAGGTGCAGGTTCAGGAGTGTATAGAATGGACCCCATGCAAACGAGAGGCATCAAGCCTGCAGGAGACCTCTCCCTCATTCTCCTCTACATGCCCTCCATGTTATGTGCATATTGGACCGGGGGCAGGGTCTGCCTTATGGCCTCCCAGAGAAGATGTCATCACAAAAAATCAGGCACAGGTTCAAAAGTGAATAGAATGGACCCCTGAAAGATACATACACAAAATGTATAGGGAACCTCACCCTACTGCCCACTCCTCTACAATCTTTCCAAGTTGGGGATGGATTACATTTATGGGGTCCCAGTTACAGACTCCCAAAAAAGGTCTCCCCAGTTCTCTCTCTGAAAAAGATAGCTGCAGTTACAAGAGTCTATGGAACAGCTCAGAAACAAGCCAGTGGCACTAAACTCACTGGGAAACTTCACCTCGGCAGACCCCTCCCCAGCCAGACATTGGAAGCAAGGCAAGCATTCCCCCTATGCTTGCAGCCCTCCCCAAGTCTCCAAAGGCAGGTTCTGAAGGACAAAAGCACAGACATCCCCAAAATTTCAAAAGGGCTCCCCCAAAGTAACCCCATGGGAGCTTGGCGGGCACCCTAGCCACACAAGACAAGCAAGGGGAGTGTACCCACAACTCTCATAGCCCTCCCCCATCATGGCTGTCAGAGTCCTCCTCTACAAAGAGTGTTAGCAACTGCTGGTGTCTGGGCAGTGCTAACAACTCTTTTGCCTCTGTGGAGAGTCCCAGGAACAGATCAGGGGGAGGAGGCTCTGAGACCCTTGCTGTTTCCCTGCTAGGGCTGGGCTCCAGTGGGCTGACAGGCTGGGTTTATGCTCGGAGACAGGGGCCTGAAGTACACGGGGGTGGAGGACTTTCCCCCCTCATAACGAGTACCCTTTGCACCCACTTTCACCCTCATATGCTCACAATCATGAGGGTATAAATGTGGGTCCTCAGCCAAGTTATCTAGTAGCTAATCCCCTCTACTTGGCATGAACACAAAGCCCTGAGTCCACCTAACACCCAAACCCCAGCAGGGGAGAAGTGTTCACAATCAGGAGAGTATAAATGTGGGTCCTCAGCCAAGTTACCTAGTAGCTAAGCCCCTATGCTTGGCATGAGCAGAGGAATGGGGTGGCTCAGAGCCCTGATTCTACCTAACACTCAAACCCTGGCAAGGAATGCATGAATGTGCTCTGCTTTCAACAAGTTCCCTGCCTCTCTATCTAACTGCCAATAACCAACAGAGGAGTGGATGTGGAGCTGAGCTGAGAGCATATATAGCATTCTGATCCCATAGAGCAGAATGGGAATTATGTTACTGGTAATCAGCAGTACCTGTTAAGCTTTGGAGGGGCCTATTGTTGTTTCCAAGGCTGGAGAAGTCCACACCCTGTTGCTTTCAAGTTTTGTAAACAGTTTAATTGAGCAGAAGCAGTCTATCTGGAAATGTATCCATTCACAAACCATCGCGAACAGCAAGAAAATTCATGAAATCGTACCAGTCGCACTTCCGTAAGCATCACTTCGTGATGAGCTTAAATTCATGAACCGGTTCATGCCCATCTCCAATCCCATTCTCCCTGGAATATTTGAAAGCAGCATTTAGTGAAATGGAACAGAAATCAGTAAGCAGTTTCCTCCAAGCCCTCACCAATGACCATCTATTGAAATTACTAGTTCATGCAGATGACTTGCTGGTGGATAGGCAGTGCTACTTGGTATGGGACAATAACAGCACAGCTCATAGCCATAGGCAGGGGTCATTTCCAGCCGGAATGACCAGGAACACCGTTCTGGCAGTAACAAGCCCTCAAGCCCTGCCCTCAACTCCCAGCAACCCTCAGTCGGGCCAGGAGAACACACCCCCTTTCTTCCCTGAGCCTCTCCACTTTTGTGGATAAGCATGGGTGTTAAATACTGGGTTCTAGACGCATTGCAGCGATCAGTTCTAGTTTATTAAGTGATTTCAGCAAACTACGAGGACAGCTAGCAGGGCATGCAAACACCATACCCACTCACAGTCATACGCTTATCTATTGGTTTGTTCCTGGATTCAGGCAAGCTATTGTTCTAGAGAAGCAAGCTCAACCCATTCTAGGTACAGCTTGAGGAATGGCTCTAGGTGTCATGGGTGCTGAGGAAGGACCATTGCCAGCTCCAGCAGAACCCACAGCTGGCTCCTCTGAAGCTTCAGAGATCAACAATTTGCCATCACCGCCTACACTGGCACCAGACTCAGAAACAGCTGACGAGGAGCAGCCACAAATGGAAAGCCCTGCCGACTTGCCCCCAAGAGTTCCTTGCTTACGAGACCGACTCCAGCAGGACTTAGCAATGAGGCGACGTGCAGCTTCTTTGCAGAGCAGACAGTCTGTTAGTCCTGAGTTTTGACAGATACTTGGCTGCTGGTGCCACTGCACTAATTGGAAACAGCAGCAGAGGGATATTTAGCATCAGGCTCTAAGCTGGCTCCTTTGTGGAAACAAACTCGTCAAACTCTGTGATGCCTTGCGTGTATTCCACCTCCTGGTTCCAGACCTTTTTCCTGCTCCTCTTCTCCGGCTTCTGACTTTGGCTTGAATGACCTTGTTCCTGGTTTGTGCTTTGGACTTTCAATCTCGGTTACTGCATCACTCCTTCTGGCTCAAGACCCCAGACTGAACTTGGACTTCCCTCTGCCTGCACCCCAGACCTTGACACTAAGTAGGCTGGTTTGCATCATTCACAGGCTGAACATCGTGGTTCTATCAGAGGGGTCGGGGTCTCTGGATTTGTGTCTGACATTGCTGGTGTGATGCTGGTGGACGGTAGTGGCATTGGTGTGACATCAGGAAAGTCCGTGGCCACTTGCTCAGGTGCTGTACCCACTGGTTTGTCTGGCTGTTTGCTGCCCACTGGAAGGTCCCTTGTGGACTCCAGTTCCTGTGGCCATGGCAGCTCCATGTTGCAATCTTAAGAACATAAGAACATAAGAGAAGACAATGTTGGATCAGGCCAATAGCCCATCCAGTCCAACATTCTGTCACACAGTGGCCAAAAATACCAGGTGCCATCAGGAGGTCCACCAGTGGGGCCAGGACACTAGAAGTCCTTCCACTGTTTACCCCCCTCAAGCAACAAGAATGCAGAGCATCACTTGCCCCAGAGTCCCTTTCTATACCTTGTGGCTAATAACCACTGATGGACCTCTGCTCCATATGCTTATCTAATTCCCTCTTGAAGCCGTCCATGCTTGTAGCCGCCGCCACCTCCTGTGGCAGTGAATTCCATGTGTTAATCAATCTTCTGAGACCACTGGCGGCAGCTCTGGTTCGGCTGGGAGGAGATGGTGGTGGAGCTGATCTATGTGCATACAAAGAATTTTACCATTGTTGGTAGACACCTTGTAGGACAGGGATCCAGTAACTCGGATTACCTCGGTGGGAATCCAGGCAGGACCGCTGGAAAAGTTCCTCGCATAGATGGTGTCACTGGGGGGAAATCCTCGGTGCACCTCTTGGCTCTCTGGAGATGGGTGGTGCTCCAGGGCTCGATCTGGGTGTGGCCTGTCCAGTCGGGTGGTTAGACGCCTGCCCATGAGGAGTTCTGTGGGGCTGTGGCCAGTGGTGGTGCTTGGGGGTCATTCGGTGGCCAAAAAGGAAAGCCGTGAGTCTATGGTCCCAGTCTCCGTGGACAATCTGCCGGAGGGACTCCCTTGTGGTTCGCACCATCCTCTCCGTTTGCCTGTTGGTGGCTGGGGGAAAGGGAGTGGAGTGGATGTGCTGGATGAGGTAGCAGCCCATAAATTCCTGGACCTCCCCCAAAGTGAAGGCTGTTCCCATTTCCATCATGACTGTCAGTTAGGCCGTGTGTGCTGAAAATCTGTCGGAGGGCCCGGATCACTGCTTTGGAGGAGGTGGAGGTGACAGGCACCACCTCCAACCATTTGGTGTACAAGTTCACCAATATGAAGACTATTTACCCTTGGAAAGGGTCAGCAAAGTCCAGGTGTAGGGTGGGCTACTCGCCACTCCTCCCTTCCCAGCCCTCTCTCGGCCCGCCCGAACCAGGCAGGGGTTCCTGCAGCGGGGCCACAAGTGCTCTCCAGTGGCTGGCTCTTCCAAGTGGGTGTGTCCTCCTTGCCTGGCCGCTCTCATCCAATGGCGGCACCCGGGACCAGCAAAGGCAGGCAAAGGTTGCCCTTCGGGAGCCACTTCCTGACCGACCCAGCCCGCCTCTTCCAGCACAATACCTGGTGAGCCGTGGGAGCCTCCCTCCCTCCCTCCCTCCGGGCCTCTGACTCAGCTCGGCTGCTTCAGCCCTAGGCCCTGGCGGAGTTGGCCGGCCGGCCTTCGGCCCAGAGGGAGGGAGGTGCAGCCCGTCCAGTCAAGGGGGCAGAGGGAGGTGCTGCTAATAGATGAAGTTGTGGGCTACAACATGAGGGTGGGGTGGGGTTGTTTCAATGTGAAAATCATAAGAATTCCTGAGTCAGGATCCGTTTAAGATCTTTTGCATCTGACCTGTACCCAGTCCCACTCATGTCCCTGTTTAAGGGGAGGTTAGAGGCTGCTGCTCTTGGGGTAAAGTTTGAGTTCAGGGGCACCGTTGAGACCAAGACAGGTGAATTCTGGGCATAAGCTTTCTGTGTGCAGGCACACCTCTTCAGATCAACACGTAGGGTGGCCAGCTCTGGACTGGGAAATACCTGGAGATTGGGAGGGTGGAGCCTGGGGAGGGTGGGGCTTGGAGAGAGGAGGAACCTCTGCAGGGTACGATGCCATAGAGTCCACCATCCAAAGCAGCCATTTTTCCCCAGGGAAGCTGATCTTGGTTATCTGGAGATCAAATATAATAGGAGGAGATCTGCAGGTGCCACCTGGAGGTTGGCAACCCATGCATGGGTTCCCTGGAGAAGATCAGGCAGAGAACCCAGGCATGCCCTTTGCTTCTCTGTGGCAGGCTGGCTGGGGAAGGGAAGGGCAGACATGCAAGCATGCCTCCTCCTCCTGCCTTCCCTATCTGAGCTTCTCCACTACTGGGGAGGGAAAGAAAGGCATTTTAAACATGCCTGGGCTCCCTGCCTGCCCTTCTCCAGCTGCCCCATATCAGCTAGAGAAGGGAAAGCAGACAGCAGAGGTGGGTGTTGCCTCCTGACACACTTCCGGTGATGCCAGGGGGTGAGGCATATGCAAATAAGTTATGCTAATGGGTTATGCTAATGAGCTCCTGCACCTCTTTTTCTACGAAATGACCCCTGGCCATAGGGCTATACCGGTGGCCATTCACCACAACTCACTTGCACCCCTTCAGTTCATTTGCTGTCTGCAAGCCATGCCCCTTTGGCTGCCTCTGGCATTTGCCTGGCAGTAATGACACAGGGGCTCAGCTCCCTTTTGGTTACTGACCCAGGGCTATTTATTGCTTTCTGTTGCATCTCACCAGCTGCCCTTGTGTTCAGGGTTCCTGAAAATGCATATGGCAATAAGTCCAAAGTCTTTCACTGTTTCTTCTCTGTGTCTGGACCTCAGCTCTTGCTACTCCTCTGTCCTGCGTTCACTTTTGTTATGCACTCTAATGACCTTCATTTGAACATTTTGAAAATACTACTTGAAGGACAGAGATACATAACTCAATTTGTGGGGCCAAGTAATCAAGAAACAGAAATAGAGTGAAGTGGCTGAAATATAGCTCATGAAGATGGTAAGAGAGTTAACGAAGGTTCTTCCGGTCTGTCTGAGCATATCTCATGAGAAAAGTACAGATGCAGATAGCTATTCCTCCTTTCAGTGTCAAACAAATCTATAGTGGAACATATCTGCAAAATGTCATATTGCAATGGGAATATTGCTGACATTTCTGGCAATTGCAGCATCTGCAGAACATAGATTTCCCCAACTGAACCTGATACAAGCCTACCTCTATTCATCCATGTCAGATGAACATCTGTCAGCATTAGCACTCCCCAGTTCATTCCCCAGTTCAAGAATAATGGTGCCAGTTTATCAGCGTATGTCTGCTTTATTGATGACTCAATTTTCAGAAAAATACGTATGTTTGTGTTCTTATATTGAACAGAAAAGTGTTGTTCCACAATTCAGCTATGCCATGCTTATGGAAGAAAAAAAATGTTGTTTCCACTCAACAAGAGATGCGAAATTACTATAATCTGCTTGAATGTATGCATATTGTTACTGAAGCTGTGAAAAAACTGGATTTTAATTTGTATTGAGGGTCTGTATATAATTCTGTTGTTTTGTTTCAGAGCTGGGTAACAAGCCCTGGTAATGAAAATGATTTGTGAAATCTATGACAGTACTCTTATTTGCTGGAAATCATCTTGCTAGGAAAAACAGCACTGAAAACATTGAAAGAGAATCCATGTCAGTAAATTGATCTGCTTTTAATTATAAACATGTCATACAATTTTCTGAAATACGACCAAGTAGAACAAAGCTGCTCTTCCAGGTTTAATAACATTTGGTGAAAACCAGTGAAGTGCCCCAAGACTGTGTGCTTAGCAGCAACACCTTTTGTGTTTAGAAAGCAATATCCAAAGTACCATGTTTTGGAATTTCTTTCCAACGATACTTCTGTTACAATTGTAGTATCATTGTTTTTTGTAAAGGGCCAAAACTCTGCTTGAAATATAATAAAAATGCATAACAAACAACAGTAGATCAGAATTTTTAAACTCTGCAAATGCAAAAAAAAAATGCATGAAGGATGAAAGGCTATCATAATAAAAACCAATATATTGAGCATTTGAGGAGGACATGTTTATTTTGTATTCATCTGTGGTTTCGTGGTTATTTTTTATCACAATCAAGGCATTAATGCTACAGGTACATTTATTTGCCACGTCAAAGATAAAAGAAAGAAAGGCACTAAGAATTCAACATGTTCCGAAGTTCTCCTAGGAAGCTGTCTTCTCCTAGGAAGATCACTCACTTTGTGAAGACTTACAACAGTTATGAAGAAAGATGCATGTTTGGGCCTGTGAAACAGCAATCCTTAAAAACCAAGTCATATAATGAACATCTTGTGCAGAAAGGCATACAACTTACAGTGTCCTCCTAAGCAGAGTTGCACCCTTATGAAGCCTCATGAAGCTCTATATACTGAGTTACACCTTTGGTCTATCAAGGTCAGTATTTGTTACTATGATTGGCAGTGGCTCTCCAGAGTCGGAGGCATTCTCATGACCTGCTACCTGATCCTTTTAAATGGAGAAGCCAGGGAGAGGAAGGCCACATCCCCTCAAAGTCAAAGGGATTAGAAAGGTGTCACTCTGTTTAGGATAGCATTCTTACTACTCTGCTTCTCTCTGAGCTTGAAAATCTTTATCTGGCTCCGGTGACTGACTGTTCCTCCATACATACAATTCCATAATATATGAAGGCCAGTCTGGAACTTGTTTCCTTGACATTAAATCTTTAATAAGATGGGAGGGTTTTGTTTTGTTTTTGTATTGAGGAGCATCAGTCATGTGAACCCTCACTGGAAGTATAAAGTGATACAGCCCAGTGGCATGGAGTACTATATACACCACAATAGTGCTATAAAGTGGTATAGTCCAGTAGTATGGCTATTGATACCACAATACTGAAAATGTTATCCCTATAATACTAATTATTCTTGCTGGAAATACCTTAGTTTAATGTTTAGGATTTTTAAGGGTTTTTCCCCCCCAGATTTTGGAAACAAGAAATATTTCTGACCAATCATCAGAACAAAATTTTATCTTCCTGTTAACATTTAATAACACTTGGTGTAATGGTCCATTATCGCATACAGTTTAACACATTAATGTAATTTAGAGCTCAATTTAATGCCCATCATTGTCTCATTATATATGTTATCCATTTTAATAAATCTGTATATCAAACTGCAAGCTTTTTACATATGGCACTGGAAAAAAATTACATTATCTTTGTCTATACACTAAAGTGTGACTTTTTTCATCATACACAATATCTCACCTAGAGGAGTTTTTTAAAAGAAAAAATAGATGGGAGCTTCTTTTAGTCACTGTACAACTTCAGTGCTTAATTAAGCTTTATGGGGTTAGGCTCTTTTATTTAATGGTTATAAAAGGAGAAAATATTGCAGAACTTTTGTGACTGTGCTAACAACAGTAAAGCACTGGGGTTTAATTTTGAAGTCTTGGAACCTTCTTAATTTAATTTGGGTACCATAGAAAATTGTCTCACTCTGGCTGTTGCTTCATTATTCTTGCTCCAATCCCGATGGGATTATTTGTCTCCAAAGTAATTTATCCTGGCTCCATAACCTCAAAACCTGATCTAGCATGCATTAACCTCTTGAAGAAATAAAATGACTTGCATAGTCTATCTGTTTCAATGGTTGATGCTTTCTGCTACATTTTACTACTGCTTTCCCCAAGGTATCAGTTTTATTGAAATTAAAGCTATTCATCCTTCCTTTTTGATACTCATTGGTAGAATGTTTGAAATCATCTTTCCAAAAATCCTACCAGAATGTATATAATCCTAAATTTTATTTCTCAGTATAGCTTTAACAAATAGTTTAAGCATGCTGACCATATAAAGCAAAATGAGAAGAAGCTCCCGGGTGAAATGCAAACATAATATGCTAGCCTCTAAAAATACTTGAATCAGAGATATCTAGAAGTGTTGGAATGTTCTGTATTAAAAGCTCAGTATCTCTGTTTCAATCTGTAAGGTTTCTGGCACTTTCTCAAAGGTTTCCTGCTAAATGATTTTGTTGACAAGCTAACAACTTAAAACAGTACAGTTTAAGGCTGATACATATCCTAGAGGTTTTAGGTCTCAAAACCTAATGACTTCCAAGTGGCAGAGTATAAACCCAAATCACAAACAATGCCAGTATGAAGTTGCTTATATTCCACAATCTAGAGCAATGACCCCAATGTCTTGCCCAGGGATGCTGTGCTGCCTGCAAATGTGTTTTCTTGTGCCCACTTTCTTTTTTGAGTCCTGGGGATAAAAGCCAAAGGATCTCGAGTGGAGCAGAAAAACAACAATAAGGAGACTTCAGGTGCTCTCTACCAGTTCATTAAATAGAAAAGCACTTTTCCTGGTGCTAGCATGTCATAGCTGTGTACTCTTGACTTGGCCATAGACAAGTCATCCTTTCCTCAAAGAAAAGAGCTGATTCCAGCTTTCCTCAGCCCTCCAATGCATCACCTTTGTGGCTGCAGGGAGCACCCATTCAGAAGCAGCTGCCTCTGTCAAAGGACATTTAGTTTGAGACCTCCCAATGTTTTGTGGAACCATCCACATTTTTCCAATTTAATGCACTTCTATGGCAGCCATTTTATAATTGGTCCCACCACCTTGGCAACCACTATATGGTGGTGCCAACTACTGTTTCTCAAAATGCCAAAAGTTCCCACAGACTCAACTATGGTCTAAAGGTAACTAAAAGTTAAATTGCAATCTATACTTCCTAGGAAGTGAGTCTCACTGACCTAGGAACTGTATCTGTGGTTCAAATTCCTTAGAAGAGATCCATGAGAACAATTCGTTCCGAAATACTTGGGTCACTTAAATATTCTCCTATGATAACAGAGTTCTTCATAGGCTTCTACACAGCTGGCAAAACACTTAAATGGAAACTTACTTCTCGATAAACTTGTTTAAAACACAGTTGACCTTGGGCAAGCCATAATTCTGGCACAGCTGTTCTTGAAAAAGAGCAGTCTCTGTCAGAGTTCTCTTAGCCCCACCTACCTCACAGGGTGTCGGTTGTGGAGAGGGGAAGGGAAAGGAGTTTGTAAGCCACTCTGAGACACCTTTGGGTAGTGAAGGGCGGGGTATAAATCCAATCTCTTCTTCTTCTTCTTCTTGATAAAATGCAATAATATCATGTAATAAAATGCTTAGCCAGGGGAAGTGTATGTAACAAGCTGGAATCATTTTTGTGTTTAAAGACAGATACAACATATTGATACAACAGATACAATGTCAGGATTGTTACCAAACACTCCATATGCTGTTTCTGTCCACACAAGCAAAAGAATTCCAGGACATATCAAGAATTTTCCGCCTTCATCCTCATTCATTCCAAGAATGAACGAACCCAGTACTGTTTCAAGGAGTTGCTAATTGTCTTTCAATCTACTTCAGCCTTCTATTCATCTTTTAAATATGAAAACAAATTAAAGGTTCAAGTCACCTCAGCTGTTGCTATCCCAGTGTAATTGATTAGGTATCTGTATCACATCTTCAGATGAAGAAGTAACCCTGCAAATGATTTGTGTCACATAAAATTGGTGAAACAGACAGTTTTGTCCTTGATGAGCCATGCATCCTATAATCAGCTGTGAGAAACTACAGATATACAGCTTAGAGCGAAAGAGTTGTGTAAACTACACATTCACATACTTGTATTGTAAATATCAAGAGATGGAGGTCAGGCTAAAACTATTGAGTGAAGAAATAACTAAGCAGAGTGTGTTCTCCCAGTTCAAGTCCGTAACACAGACCATATGATCCTATAACTGATAATCCTTAATCTAAAAAGAAATTAAAATCAAGATCTAGTTTTCATATTGGGGGTGTGTGTACACATACACAAAAACATTCAGACATTTATAGGTAACTAGCAGTAAAGCCCGTTGTGGAAATAAATACAACGAGATCTAGAAAGAGGCTCTGGGGGAGTGCTCTGGCTTTGGGCAAACAGTGTCATTTTGCTGTGGTGACCTCAGCAGGGTATAATGGCAGAGTCCACTGTTTTCTCCAGAGGAACTGATCTCTGCTCCCTGAAGAGCAGTTGTAATTTTGAGTGATCTGTAGCCCTCACCTGGAAATTGGCAACAATTGTTACCCAGGACAAAATGGCTGGTTTGGAGGGTGGAGTCTATGGCATTCTACCTGTCTGATGTCCCACCCCTCCGCAAACCCCACCCTCTCCAGGCTCCACCCCTCAAATCCCCAGGAATTTGCCAGCCTGGAGTTGGCAACCCCATCTCCTTCGCAGCTAACCATCAACCTACCATTATCTGCCCCTTTGACTTCAGCTGACTTCCGCCCTCCCTTCTGCAGAGCAATTGTAATTTTGAGTGGTCTCCAGACCTCACCTGGAGATTGGCAACAATGGTTCCCCATGAGGGACTGAGTGGTTTGGAGGGTGGAGTCTATGGCATTGTACCTGTCTGAGGTCCCACCCCTCCTCAAACCTCACCCTCTTCAGGCTCCATCCCTCAAATCTCCAAGAATTTCCCATCGGGAGTTGGCAACCCTATCAGGATTGGCCCCAATACGTTTTCTCCCAAAGGCAAAGTAGGTGACTGGACCAAACTTAGTTGCCTACCAACAGGCACTGAGGGGAAAGTAGGGTTGCCAGCTATAAGGAGGGAAATACCTGGAGTTTTGGGGGGTGGATTCTGTAGAGGGCAGCATGGGGGGGGGCGGAAGGACTCAGCAGGTATAATGTCATAGGGTCTACCCTCCAAAGCAGCCATTTTCTCCAGGGGAAACTGATCTCTGTCATCTGGAGATCAATTGTAGCAGTGGGAGATCTCCAGGTCCCACCTGGAGATTGGCAACCCTAGGGGAAAGTCAGCTGCACAGCAGGGGGTTGAAGAGAATGGTTTGATGGGTGCTGGGCCAAGATTGGCAACAATAGTTCCCCAGGAGCAAATAGCTGGGTTGGAGGGTGGAGTCTATGGCACTGTAACCTGTCTGATGTCCCCCTCTCCGGCCTCCACTCCTCAAATCTCCAGGATTTTCCATACCTAAAGCTGGCAACTTTATCTCCTCCCCTCTCAGTAGCCTCTTATTTTGCCTTAAATTGGTTTTGATGCCAGCAGAGTGAGAAAATGCCAGAGGCTCTGGGTGGGTGCCTCATCGTAAATGCACCAAACAATTCCTAAAGATTTGCCAAAACACTACTCTGTCGACAAATTGCAGCACTTTGAATTAGCACCAGAGCTTTAAGAGCTCTCCAGCTGTCACCTGGAGACTGGCAACAGCTTGTTTGGAGGGTGGGGAGTATGGCATTGTATCTGTCTGAGGTCCTCCTCTTTCTCTTCCTCCTCCTCCTCCTCAGACCCCACCCTCAGCAGGCTTCATTCCTAAACTATCCTGGAAGTTTCCAACCTGGAGTTGGCAACCCTATCCAGGCAACCATCAGCCTAACCTTGATCTGCCTGTCTGTCTTCAAGTTTACTTCCCCCCCCCCAGCCTCTGCCTAGGGAAAGCAGCTGTCATCATTCTCCTCTCCCCCTATGAGGTATGTTAAGGTTGAAAGTGTGTGAATGGTCCATAATCCCCCAGGCAGCTTTTAAAACATGATCCTGGGACCTACACACCACCAGACATTCCAACTGCCTTGCGGGGGGGGGGAGTATGAGGTGTGGAATGGAGTGAAGTCCAATCAGCTTCCATATGCAAAAGACCTTGAAGGTTCCATATGCAACTGACATTCCAACTGCCTTGCGGGGAGGGGGGTGAGTTTGAGGTGTGGAATGCAGTGAAGTCCAATCAGCTTCCATATGCAAAAGACCTTGAAACGCTGGGCGGGACTGCACAAAGCAGCCAGTCAACCCAGCCAGCGTCTTCTGACTGACAGTTCAAGCGTCCATACACTAAAGGGGCCAAATTTAGAATGTTCATATAGAATGTTCTTACTCAATTATATATAAGGAGAGAAGATGTGTAGAATATATTCCAGTAACTATTTATTTATTTATTGCTCACTTTTCTCCCCAGTGGGATCTGAAGCATTGTTCTCCTCTTCCCATTTTACCTTCACAACAATCTTGTGAGGTAGGTTAGGATGAGAAAAAGTGAATGACTGTCACCCCACAAGCTTCCATAATAAAGTGGGGATGTAAATTTCGGTACATTTGGGTAATTTGCACAGGGTTGGGTGGGTGGGGCTTGTAGCCAGAGTATGTGGTTTCTGATTATAAATGGAGATGGGCATGAACCAGCTCACAAACTACAGTTCATGATGGATTTTGGCCAGTTCATGCTTCATGAAGTCAAGTTCATGGCAAGACAACTGGCATAAACATTCCACAAACTTTCAAGCTATTCCTGGAGTTTTGTGCTGATTCATGAGTAGACACATTTCCAGACAGACTGTCTCTGCTTAATCAAAATATTTATAAAACTTCAAAGCAACAATGTGGAAGGCATGTAGAGGAGCATCCAGGGGAGGTCCACTGCAACTTTGATGTCTCTAAGCTTGCACAGGATATGTTCTATACACTCCTGAACCTTGGTTATTTTGTCAGGTGCAGGTTCAGGAGTGCATAGAATGGATTCTGTGCAAGCTTAGAGACACCAGACTCACAGCAGACCTCCCCCAGATGCTCCTCTACAGGCCCTCCAAGTTCTATATCTCTAGCTTCCACAGGATCTGTTCTATACACTACTGAACATCATAGACCTGCGCCTGTCAAAATGACCATTTTGGCAGGTGCAGGTTCAGGAGGATGAAGGGGGAGGCTTCTTACAAAGCCAGAGGAGAAGGCCAGATTGTAAGAAAGTGAACTTAATTATAGACGCTTGTGTCTGCATTTGTGCTTTGACATTTCCAGCATTAGGATTATTCAGCATAAAACTTAGTATTCTATAACTATGTGAAAGGGGACCAGCGCAAAGATTTGCTCTGTGTATGCTCTGTGTATCACTTACACACTGCACAAAATAGTTTCTGCATAAGTGCAAAACAGGAAAACCGCAATGATAGAAATAGCAGCAGAAACACCGTGTGTCTCAAAGTCACAAATGTTTTTTTCTGAAAAATGAGATATTTACTTAAAGGTATATGAAATTGTCATATGTATTGTTCAGAGAGGCCCTCCTTCAGTCTCCAGATAGTTGGGGGCTCTCCTTTGCAACTACAAATAAACTTATTTTCCCCTTTGTATTTTACAAGCAGCCTCTGTGTAAATGTGTGTTTGAGCCTCTGTGTAAAATGTGTGTTTGGAATGTGTGTTTGAAATGTGTGTCTGAACTGGGAGGTGAATTCCCCCAACAAGGTTCAGGAATATATAGCACCGATTCTGTGTAAGCTAGAGACACCAAACTCACAGGGAATTTCCAGCTGACTCTCCTCTACCTGCTCTCAAAAAGTGTGTCTCTAGCTTGCACAGAATCCATTTGATACACTCCTGAACCAGCACCTATCAAAAAGACTGCCACCAGGTGCAGGTTCATGAGGCTCAGGAGTGTATAGAATGGATTCTGTGTAAGCTAGAGACACCAAACTCATGGGGGAGTCTCTGGATGACTCTTCTCTATGTACCCTCCATGTTCGGTGTCTCTAGCTTGCACAGGACCCATTCTTTACACTCCTGCACCTCCTGAACCTGCAACAGTCAAAATGACTGCTGCCAGTCATTTTGTCAGGTGCAGGTTCAGGAAGTTCAGGAGTGCATAGAATTTATCCTGTGCAAGCCAGAGACACTAAATATGCAGGGGATCTCTGGCTGATGCTTCTCTTGCTTCTCTACCTGACCTCCAACTTTGGTGAGGATTGGATTTACAGGGTCCAAATTACACTCCTCAATAGAAGGTGCCCCCAGGAAAGTGCTTTCTGGGGAAATGACAGGTGATCATTATCCAGGAAGGCACTTCCCTGGGGGCACCTTTTTTGGGGGCCATAATGTGGACCCTGTAAATCCAATTCTCACTAAACTTGGAGGGCAGGCAGAGGAGTACTAGCCAGAGACCCCCTGTGAGTCTGGTGTCTCTTGAACACCGGGGGGGGGGAGCGTTCTACTGGGTCATGGACCTCACAAACTGGACCAGTTTGTTTGGCCCTTAAATGTTCATAATGGTTCATGATTCGTGAGCAGTGCATGCCATGAACCACAAACTGAACCGAAATGCATTTTCCCAGTTCATACCCATTCCTAATCATAAATATGTTTCATTTAAGCCAGAAATGTATTTTCAGTGATTCCCTTAGTTTGATGCAAAATTGTCTTGGTATTTACAAGTTTTCTTGGTGAGTGGGGAAAAGTTGAACAGTTTTCAAAGAGGCTCTTTATGTTGGTGCATGATGTGCTTCATTACAAATTTCAGCACCATTATTAATAATAACTTATTTCAAAGTATGAGCAATTCTAACTGCCCAGAACACCAGTTGAACCTTTGTGATTTAGAATGTTTTTGCAGACATTTGTTTAGATTGTCCAATGACAGGCAATTCATGGAGGGAACTTTTATTCCTGGTCTGAAGAACATAAGAAGTCTGCTCTTAGTTTTCCTTCTATCTTCCAGTGTGCCACATAAACTAAAATTCTGTCTTGTGGATTTAGTCTTACATCACCTTAGCCTTAGTCATTGGTTTCTGTGTTCTAGGGAAGCATAAGAAATAAACAGTTGTGACAAGAAATCCAAAATCTGACATGCTTTGCTACTGGGCTGGAACATCCATATAGATCTAACATATGAAAAAGTGGGCCAATTCAATGATCATTAACCAAACCTTATAGGTATGCAAGCAGAAGGTCTGTTAGGGCCAAATGGGGGTGTACCGTCAAACTCAGTTTAACTTCACAGGGACTTGCAATGCCAGCATTCCAGTTTATGTAATCATAGTCCAGCATATTCAGCACCAATTGCAACCATGTTCAGAAAACCATTTTGTTTGAGGGGGAGCCTTTAAAGTGCTCCATAGAATAATAGTGTGTGTGTGTGTGTGTGTGTGTGTGTGTGTGTGTGTGTGTGTGTTCAAGAAGGATCAATGGATAGAGATATACCATATGAGAAGTTTTGCGAAATGTTTCAATGTATGACTTTATATGATGAAGCTATGTTTGTGTCCACAACCCAACAAAATGAAAAGTTTGCATGTTATTATTGTAAATGCAAATTTTTAGAATATTTTCCATTTGCGATATGAATCAAGGCCTTTCCCTATGCAAGTAACTATAAAAACATGCCTTGTTTTTTGTTTTGTTTTGTTTTGATTGATTTTGCTTTTGTATTCAGTGCCTTCCTTTTTGTTCAGCTTGTTGCCAGACATTTTCCCCATCATCTGCTTCCTCGAGGGACCACATTATGATGCGCTCTTTACCCCATAGAGATTGATAGTGGTAGCAATGAGCCTATATGTGGCTACTGTACCAAGAGGGGGGACTTGTAGTAGAGATGGGACTATAAAGATTTTCCCCTTTTTTGATTATTCATATTTCTCTGGTTTTTATAGATTTATTCTTAAATAGCATTTTATTTGAATTTTACAAAGGCCTGTTATATAGAAGGCTTTCCTCTTGTAGGTCTGATATTGCTAGCAGACAACATAATAGGTACAAAGTTCATGATTCTGTATTTCTTAAGGGCAAAACCTTGCAATGTCTGGGTCAGAGAAGATTTTAGTCTCGTATCAGTAAAAATACTTTTGTTTGGGATATGAAGAATCCTTGCCCATTATCATTTAGGTTAGGTTAAGTAAACACTTAGGTTTTATGTAGATTTGACATAGATATATGTTTTTTTTACATCTGGCCAATCAGAGGATTATTACTCAAATTACCACTGTCTTTTATAACCAATTATGCTTTTTGAATATTTTCTTGATTATGTCAGTCCATGTATAAAATATCATGTAAATATGTTCAAGATATGTTCAAGAAGAAGATGAAGAAGAAAAAGAAGACAGTTGTCAATTGTTGATGAGTTATTTGGTCCAATGATTTTTCCTGTTAATTGAAGCATATCTCCTGAATATGCTGAGAAGAAAGTAGTCAATTTTGGATGGACTATTTGGTCCAACTGTTTTCTTGTTAATTGAAATAAAACATAGATCTTCCTCCTCATTTGACTTCATTTTTGACATGGAATCTAATATGTACAACATCCAGGTGGACTAGGGTTGCCAACCTCCAGGGGAGGGCTGGAGACCACCCAGATAACAGTGATCAGTTCCCCTGGAGAAAATGCCTACTTCGTAGGGTGGGTTCTATGGCACTATACCCTGCTGAGGTCACTTCTTCCTCAAACCTCACCCTCCCAATACTTTACTGTCAATTTCTCAGGAATTTCCCAACTTGGTGCTGGCAACCCAAAGGGGAACTGGTTTCTGTAGTTGGGAGATCCACTGTGATTTCAAGAGATCTGCAGGATGGCAACCCTGGAAGGAGAGGAGGGAGCAGAAAAAGGGAGAGGTTGTGGGTGTATCTATCTATGGCTTGTGATCTTGCTCCAGGCAAGGCAATCCTTCCTTGTCCCCATCCCCACCCCCGCCCCAGATTCTGGAGTTTAGTGATGATACACTACATAAAATGGCATTATGTGTTGTTTGGAATGTCTTCACCCCAAAAAACATTTGTCTGGGACAGCAGTAAGTTGCCTCCTTGTCAAAAAGGCATACCACAACCAGAACAGACTGGTGCATTTTTAAAGAAAATTAGGCCTTATTTCATCAGTCAACTAGCTCTTCTTTCAAGTAGTGCTCTTCCTTTCCTGTAACCTATAAACATCAATGCCAAGGGTGAGCTACACCTAGTTATTAAAAAAATGTGGTCAAGTGTGACTGAACAGCTGTATGTGATAATGTCCTCCTCTTGCCATCCAGAAAAAGCATGCAGTTCTGGGATCACAGCCTATCAGAGTGCACTAAAATAGTTTACAGCGTAGAGGTTCATTACCGGATTTGGATTGCCATGAAGCAGTGTGCTAAAAATCCTCTGAGGAAAATTATGACTCCCATTATCATTCACTTACTGTCCAGCAGGCTTGCCTTGGTAAGTTAGGCTGATTTGGGGGAGAAAAAAATGCTGTTGAACTATTTTTAATTTTTAATGTCAAAAAAGTTAAACTTTTTGCGCTTTAAAATTGGGTGTTGCAATATTAAAGAATGTAATGTCCATCAGAAACATCTACACTAATGGAAAAAGAGATACTATTTTCTCTCTTTTTTACCTACCTTAACTTATGCAACTGTCCATAAGGTATACCATGATTTCTTTAATTGGCTGAGTGAATCATCGCTGAAAAATAGGGTCTTTCTGTGAGGAAATGATTCTTCCACAGTTTGTCCATACCAGGACTATGAAATGATGTAGTTTTCCCAGTAGCACTCTAAGCTAAATAAGAATGTTATGGATTTAAGAAAAGGGGTTTTGGAACTACTCTTGGAAACACTGATGGAAACCAAATTTGCAGGCAGCTGAGGTCCACTTCTCACATTAGAATTTTCCTAAAGTAGTTTTCCTAAACTACTCATAAGCATATTAATCAACACCTTCCTGTGGTAGGAAAGATGCATAGGACTAAGTATCCTGACTCCTAATACAAGTTTCTTACTTCTTCACTGCAATTATTTTTATGTGTATTGATTGCCATTTGCAATTCTGACTAGAATTATGTGCAACATTTTAGAACAGTCAGAATCTTCTAACCTAACAGCTATTCGGGTGTCTGGTTTCAGTTTCCTGTCTGGATGAAGGAGCAGCAAGGAGAGAGAAAGAACAACAGAGCAGTCATTGAACAAGTTTTGTTTGCTAATATTGCTATCAAACAGGATCATCTGAACAGCCATTTCTGCATGTGTCAGGTCCCCAGCCAAAACACCCTCCACACACACTATTGGCAGTGAAATGCTTTCTTGAAGATATGCTTGCTGTAGGTTCAAGAATTTTTGTTAGGACTAAAGAAAACTGGGAATTTACAGGTTATAGGTAAAAGCACAAAATTCCACACTCTCATATGTCACACCTAATCCCCAGCATTTCTATGGCAACACAGGCAGATATATGGTGCCCTATCTAACCTGCGGTGGCTCAAGTGGTTAAGATGCTGAACTGCAGGCTGTGAAAGGTCAGTAGTTCAGCAGTTCAAGACCCGAGTTGCCGCATGGCAGAGTGAGCTCCTGTCTCTAGTTCCAGCTCCTGCCAACCTAGCCGTTCGAAAGCAAGAAATTGCAAGTAGATAAATAGGTACCACTTTGATGGGAAGGTAACAGTGTTCTGTGCGCCTTGGTGTTTAGTCATGCCGGCCACATGACCACGGAAACATCTTTGGACAGCGCTGGCTCTTCGGCTTTGAAACGGAGATGAGCACCGCAACCCTAGAGTCGGACTTGACTGGCTTTCGAGCAAGGGAACCTTTACCTTTTACCTATCTAACCTTGCCTAGGCACAGAGATTCACCAAGGTCAATCACACGAGAACCAACTCTTGGGGCACAACTTAAGAAATAATTATGGCTACTACTCCCAAGCACTGCAACAACACACACACACACATAATTAAAAATGACAAGAAGAAGAGAGAAGAAGAGATTGGATTTATACCCCGCCCTTCACTACCCAAAGGTGTCTCAGAGTGGCTTACAAACTCCTTTCCCTTCCCCTCCCCACAACAGACATCCTGTGAGGTTAGTGGGGCTGGGAGAGCTCTGACAGAAACTGCTCTTTTTTCAAGAACAGCTCTTATCAGAACTATGGTTTGTCCAAGGTCATCCAGCCAGGTGCAAGTGGAGGAGCGGGGAATCAAACCCAGTTCTCCCAGATTAGAGTCTGCGCACTTAACCACTACACCAAACTGGCGAAGGGAAAGAAAAGCAAAACTTAAGGAATTGAAAGTTAGGCCTGAGCTTGACAGTGTACATAATTTCTGTTTCCTGCCAAACTTTTCCCCGTCTCAGTTGTCTGGAGGTGTGTTTTCTTTCTTTTTCTTTTTTTAAATTTATTTTTGTTCTTTTATATGTTACAATCCATACAATACATAACACAACACAACATAATGTTCTTTCATATGTTACAATCCATACATTATAAGTGTGTTTTCTGATTCTGTATAAGCAAGGATCCTTTTTGTGTGAGTTGTGTGTTTCCACTGCTGAATCCGCCTGCTAGTTAGCAAGAAGTAAAAAAAATTGTTTGTACCCCACTGGCTGGCAGACAGGCAGAGAAGGGGCTAAAAAGGAAGTTTTCCAGTAAGCTGAAGGCCCAATTCACCCCTGTAGAGGAAAAGAGGTAGAGGTTAACTATACTAGACAGGCAACACAGTACAGTGCATCTGCAGGATGGAAATGTGTTTGCTATTGAAGCCAGTGGAAATAACAATCAGATTGATTAATTAATATGATTAATTTAGTTTCATTATTTAAAAAGAAATCTTTCCAAGTTTTTAAAAAACTAAATGAACCACCTGAAGCAATTTTTCTTGCATACCTATGATAAAGCTAAAATAAATACGTCTGGGGCTATAATGCAGTCTTACCAAATAATATCAATCTGACTTCATGGAAAGTCTATCATCATTACCATCATTCAAGTTTACACCCCAGCTACAGATACTAAAAAGGAAGAAAGTGAAAGCTTTTATGTATGTGTCCAGGAAGAAATTGATCACACACCAAAACATGATGTGCTAATAATCATAGGTGACTGAAAAACAAAGTGGGAAACAAAGTAGAATCAAGTATTGTTGCAAAATTTGGGCTAGGAGAATGAAATGAAGCAGAAGAGGGACTCATAGAATTTTGGGAAAACAACAAGTTTTTCATTGTGAATACATTTCAGGCAACCAGATGAATGTATACGTGGACATCATCAGATGGCCAATGCAGAAATCAAATAGATTACATAATAGGAAGCAGAAGATGGGGAAGCTCTATGCTCTGCTAAAACAAGACAAGGAGCTGAATGGGGTACTAAACATGAAGTGTTAATATTGAAAATTAGAATAAAGCTGAAGGGGGGAAAATCAAAACATTCATAGTGCCAAAATACAATCTAAACATTTCTGAAGAGTTTGAAGACCATATAAAAATAGATTGGCATTACTAAGTTCAAGTGAATTTGGACCAGAAGAAATATGGGTTGAAACCAGAGATATCATTAAAGAAGAATGCACAAAGATTATTCCTGTAGCCAAAAGAAATGACCCTGTGGGGTAGGTGGGGCTGAGAGATCTCTTGACAGAAACTGCTCTTTTTCAAGAACAGCTCTTATCAGAACTATGACTTGCCCAAGGTCATCCAGCCAGGTACAAGTGGAGGAGTGGGGAATCAAACCCGGTTCTCCCAGATTAGAGTCCATGCACTTAACCACTACACCAACCTGTAATTTTAGACAGTGAAGTGAAAGCTGCACTGAGAGCACTTGAGAGAAACAGATCATCAGGAGTTGATGGGATGTCAATAAAGCTATTTCAAGCCACAGAAATGGAGTCCATCTAAGTCTTAACAAGAATATGCCAACAAATATGGAAAACAAAACAATGGTCCACAGACTGGAAATGCTCAATCAGTTTGTAATGCCAGCACTATAATAGTTATCCTCATATCTATCTGTTATGTATTTATCACACCTTTTCCCTAAGAGCTTTTCCATGTCACACTGTGAGGTAGGTTAGTCTGAGTCAGAGGGACAGGCTTCAGGTTATCCAGGGAACTTCACTACTGAGCAAGAATTTGATTTTGTTCCCTGTTCAACACTCTAAGCACCATTATTTCAGTATAATGAATACTGAAATAATCTACATGACATGCTTTGAACTTGGTTGTATCTTGTTCCAAATGTTTATTATTTTGGAAATGTGTGGTGGTTGCCTGTGAAACCCCTAGTATCAGTTCTTCCTAGAAATATTACACAGGAGCACAACAAATTTCTTGAACTCCACCACGTTGCTAGATTAATCAATTTGACAAATGACTTTCAATCTTGTAAGATTAACTAGGTATGCCAAACAATGCAAACACAATCTGAAATGACTTCGCCAGTTGAATACTCTAACTTTATCAGCTTTCCATTATCAATGGCTATAAAGGCAGAAATATTAAGAGACATTACTTGCCTTGTCTACTAATAGGGTGGAAGTAATTTTAGAACTCCACAAAACAATAAAAGATTCCTAATCCTTTCCCTTGCATCATTTTCCTAACCTGAAAGAGCCTTAGGGGTGCCATCTATTGAGTCTCTACATGGAGTATTTTCAACAGGACAAACAGCACCCATAGGGCTATTTCCAGTCATTAAAATGGCATGGGGGGTGAGGAATAAAATCCTCTCCTGTGATGTGGTCCAGTTCAAATTGGGCCCTCAAGCACTAGGGAGTTTAGTTTCCAGTGGGAAACTCAAAACTGTCTGATTGCAGATCTTTCATGGCAAATCCAGACATGATCCCAGGACTTGTAACATGTAGTTTGCCCCTGACAATAAAGTAACTCTGCATAGGATAGTTTCAGAGGGTAGCTGTGTTGGTCTATTTAGCTAGATTGTAGTCCAGTAGCACCTAAGAGACCAACAAAATTTGCAGAGTATAAGCTTTATGAGTCAAAACTCCCTTCATCAGATACAGATATCTGATGAAGGAAGCTTTGTCTTATGAAAGCTCATTCCCTGAAAATCTTGTTGGTTTCTAAGGTGCTGGGAAAGAAGACCCTGATGTTGGGAAAGATTGAAGGTCAAAGAAGACCGGGACGGCAAAGGATGAGATGGTTAGACAGTGTCATAGATGCAACGAACATGAGGTTGAGCAAATTTCAGAGGACGGCGGAAGACCGGAAGGCCTGGTGTGATCTGGTCCATGGGGTCGCAAAGAGTCGGACTCGACTGTGCGACTGAACAACAACAAGGTGCTACTGGACTATGCATAGGATTGCATTATTAGAAAGCTTGACATCTAGTTTTTGCTTCTATTTATTTTTAAATAATCACATACGGACAACACTGGCTAATATGTGAACACAGACCAGACTTATTGAGATAATGAATAAATGTATATACTGCTTCTGCAGATCAATTTGTGCAGCAGCATGCACCTCTTGTCCAGCCGAAAATGTATCATGAGAAGCTTCCCAGAGAGCTTCATATGTATATTTTATTTGCGTGGAACTCCACACCACATAAGATGTACATATGAGGGAAATAAGTATATTCCAGTTTGCAAACAAAAATCCTGAAATGGTATCAGCATGTACTCATGTCACAGAAAATCAAGTGATACAAATAAGCCCCAAAACATGTATGTGAAGGAATCTTAATCCATAAAAGGAAATATTTACTTAGCCATCTTTGTCATGACTTCATAACTGCAGATGCTTTACATAATGAAATCACTTGTGTGGTGGATCCTATCATCTTCAATTGTGTCACCTATTACATTTTCTTTGAATTGTCACAGTGAATATATAGTTTAATTTTTACTGAAGATAACACTAGGAAAGTTTTTAAAAATTAAGGATGCTATAGAAAAGCCGTTCTGGGAAAAATAATAAGAGAACCTCCCTGGGGTTTCATCATGTTAATCATTTGAAATATTTGGTGATCCAATTTCACTTCCAGGCAATAGATTATGTGCCGTAATTAGAGGGAGTAATAGATAAAATGAAGCAGAAGAGAAAGACTCTTTCTACACTTATATGTTGAGATCAAACTCTCAGCTGCAGTGTGCATACTTGGAAAAAGAGATGAAGAAAATTCCAATCCAGAAGGTATGGTAACATCATAGTAGAACTAGTAGGCATTTACTAGTTGTGATAAGTTGTGTTTTTGATTTTTTTAAAGAAATTGCAAAGTATGTAAGGTGATGCCCTTAATTAATTGTGATTATTTAATCTTTGGCAACAGTCTATTGAAGCATAACACATTCTGGAGCTAGCCAGATGTGTGCAATCTGTCCCTCAGCTCTGAATAGCTGTGCCCAGATTCAAAACCTCAGAACTTCAGTAACAATTTCCACATGCAAATGTGAGGATTTGTATACAATGAATATTTGAATTATTTTCAAAATGTTCTTCAGCTTTACTGTGAGCACAAGGTTTTCAGAACAAAGGTGAGATCAGGCAAAGGCAGATTCACTGCAGCTGCACATGTTGCATGTTCTTCATTGCATGTTGTTATTATACAAGAATGTTTAGTTATTAATTTATATGAGCGGGCTGGAACTGGACTCCTGAGCTGACTGTAGCAACTTTCACGGCTGATGACTGTTACAGTCACCTGGAGGCTACTTTATATATCACAGGATAACATGACTGTTTCAGTCATGTTCTTCAAGACAAAGGTGACTGTTGAAAGATTATAGGCCAGGGCTAGGGTTGTAGGCCCCCAGTTCCCAGCAGGGGTTCCCCTGCTTTGCAGGGCTCTGATCTACCGCTGGTCAGTTGGCCAACGGGGAAGCCCCATGTTAGCCGAATTGCTCTCTAGGAGAGACAATTGGAACAGTTTAATTGGGTTCAGGTCAATTGTATACAGAGGATGGGCTGCACCAATACGTTCCCAATGAAGAGACAGAGGCAGAAATAAAATTCTCTTTAGTTTACTAAGAATCACTCAATGCACACAATTACACACACACACAAGAACTAAGAAAAAAACAGAGAGATTTGGGATAGGACATTCGCATTAGCAGGGAATCGTTGGTGGGCGATATTTACCTCAGGCGATGCGCAGCTCCTAAATCTTCCAGTGGGAGGCATTAGGGTGGGGAGGAAAATATAAATGGGAAAAGCGCGTGTAATCAGACTGGCCGAGAACACGTGTAGCACTCTAGCTGTAGACTAGAGTGTAAAGTGAGGCAAGGGTTTTGGGTACAGAAAGCTGGGCGTAAGGGGTAACAGCAGACAGGCAGAGGGCGTAGGCGAAGGGGGTTTCAGGTCGCCCTGTGCTCTAAGTTTTAAAGCTGCTGCTGAGAGCAAGAGGGAGGGCTCAGGCGGCTTACACCTGGTGGCCTTTCCCTGTGGTCTGGGATTGGCTAGCGGGGTGAATTTCAAATTCTATTGGCTACCTTGACCATTGGTACCTGGGAGGGGGAAGAGGTGAGTCCTGGGACAATGTGGCTGACTCATCGGTGACCGGCCAAATTCTCCATGTGGATTAGAAAGTCTTTGCCGTCTGGCGGAGGGGTGAGTTCTGGATAAGCCTCTCATATGGAGACCGGGAGTCTGGGCTACTTAATGAGTTTTCCTGTATTTGCTGTAAAACCTGTGTTTGCATACACATGATAAGCAAGAGACACGGGGAGCACCTCTGGAGCGATATCGGGTCAGCAGATCAACATCTTCAGCTGGCATTGTTTCCTCACTGGGCACCCTCAACATGACCTTTTATTACACAGTCTCTGTATTAGCCCTCTCCATCAAGCTGTATTAATATAACATAGTCCAGAAATAACCCAATATAAAACAGCTGGGCTAACAATTACCCCCAAACAAGGATGTCACAGGGCGATGTCCCAGCCATGATGTCACCCAGAAATGGCATCATTGCTTTGGGGACATCAGGGGATAATGCTCTAGGTTTGGGGCAAACTCTACAGCTTTGAAGGCAAAAAAAACCATAGAGCTTTGCCCAAAACCTAGAACAACACCCCCCAACATCCCTGATGCAATGGTTTTACTTCCGGGTGATGTCATCACCCTTGCAGAAAGGACCCAGAAAGGACCCATTATTTCCCTGTGCTGTTTCCTTAATCAAACTTTCTATTTGTCCTGTTAGAAAAAAAGGCATGAAAACGTATTGTTCCCTGGCTCCATGGATAATAACAGATTCCAGGGAAATGGAGTAGAGATGGTGGAGAAAGGGTTACACACCCACCCAAGCTGCAGTACCAATCCAAACCTCTTCATCAGAGTCTATATTTAAAGGTTAAAGCTAATGTTAGTATAATTGACCACAGATCACCAGTACTATGTGCATTCTGGGCAGTAGCAATCTGAGGACAATTTCTGAGATTTCTATGTGTGTTTTCATGGGATATTCTCAGTTATCACCTCCTTGTTCTTCTCAGTCTCTTAACCTTGCCTACCATACCAGTGGTGAAGTTGAAATAACTACGTTGCTTGGTGAAGGGGAAACAAATAAAATCATCATCATCATTCACTATATTTAATTGTAATCTGCCCGGTCCTTATGTGGATAATGAAAACCATACAAAAAAGCTACACCCACAAAGTATGGGTCAGTAACTTACTGAGGGGATTCCTTTGAAACGCAGGAAAATATGACTAAATTCATCAAAATTAAAAAGGCCTCAAAAACCAATCTGATAAGGACTGAAAATGAGAGGAGCAAATGCTGACAGCAGCTGAGAGCTATAGGGAAAAGCCCTGGAGAGCTTAGAAAATCCTGAAGAGGAAGATGCTGGTAGGTAGAATTTTAAGTGGTCTCCCTCTTGTCATGGGGCTCCATGTTCACTGAATAAAGAAGTTATTTTTTAATGAATTAAACCTGTTATTTTACTGTCATTGGGATTTGTTAAAAACTAATTATAGCTATACTGCCTAGCAGTGTTCTATTATAGCCTTTGCTTTTAGGATTTTTTTAAATATAAAAAATGACTCAGTGATTTTAATTTCTAGTGGGATGGAATTCAGCTTACAAGATGTCAACCTAGGTAAAGTATTATTTTTCTTTAAAAAGAACAAAAGGATGACATAGTTTCTTTTATATTAATGAAGAAGCAGTATATTTAGCAGTGTAGATCCTTATTTTCTTCCAGTCTATATATCCCTTTTACTTGTCTATGATGTTGTGATTATCTATAAAAACTTCCGTTATGGAATTTCTCTCTCTCTTTTTCAGCATTTAATCAGCTGACATATATTTGTTTAAAACTTGGCAAAAATTCAATTTGAATCACTTTTTAAATACAGTGCTAGTGTGTCAGTTGGGAGGTATGACTCTCTGAGGTTTGTAAAAATAGGCAAATCTCTTAGTAATAGAGGGTTTTTTAAGCTAGATGTCCCTTTAATAAGGAACCTTGTTTTCCTACTAACAGACTAACACATTTTATTCTGGCATAAGCTTTCATAAGCCAAAGCTAATGTTATTAGAGTCTGCTGATGTATGATGCAATCTATGAGAAACTGCATGATTATTCATGAAAGGAAAAAGTTACCGTGTGTACCTGTCTCTTTTTGGAACTTTATTGTAGTTGGTCCTGGATTGTTTGGTCATGTTTAGGTGTTACTTTCCTATGAAGAAATTGTAACTGGGTAAGAATATTTGGCATGTGCTCCACAGATATGTACCTAACAGTAATGTTAGCTAACCAGTACAGTTAGCCAATCTTCCTTCCTGACAAGAATGACATCACCCTATTGACATTTCTGTGTACAGTTTCAACTTTCTAATGATGATTGTAACATTTCATTCATCTTGGGGAACCTTTCTGATTCTAATCAACATAGGTCCCATGCTTGCATAAGCTGTTTGGTATGTGTGCAGATGGTAAAGAAATCAAGTTACACTTGAAAATGTGTTTTCCATATATATATCCCTTATATGTAAAGCCGTAGTGGGGCCCAACGTTCCAATCCTTAGTGGCTGGTGTCACCAGGTTGAGCCCACATCTGAATGTTGCCTCCCATCCTGCATAAGTGAATTCATGACATTGATTTCTCTGACTTCACCCTTGGGGGTGGCATCGTGGTGAGCTGAAAAGCTGCCCTGCCATCACTGCATCCTGTAGATATGTACAGTATATCTCTGAGCAGAGTACATGGCATATTGACCTGGATAGGCCAGGCCAGGCCAGCCCAGCCTGATCTCGTCAGATCTCTGAAGCTAAGCAGGTTCAACTTTGGCTAATATTTGGATGAGAGACCCCCCTCCGCAAGACAGTTGGCATTCTCAGTTGCATATGAGACCTGCTGTATTCTGAGGTAAAATATGTCCTCACTCACAACACATGATTTCCCCGTCAACAGAAACAAACCCAATAACACAATCATGCCACACCACAAAACAGACAAATCACACCACAAACAGAATACCACAAGGCAAAAAATGATGGGAAACGGTGCCAGCAATCATCCCATTTCTGCCACACACTCGCCGGTACACACAGGGGGACCCAGGTAACGGGATGGAATTGCGCAGGAAACCCCAGGACAGAGCGGTGGCCGAGCTGCCTGTGCCTGTGTCTTTGGGTGGGGGTGTTCCTGGTGCATGTGGAGGGGGAGGCAAGTCAGCGGCCACCAGCGGCAGCGAGCCACCCGGCACAAGCCGGGCTTCGCCCCCCCTGCACAGTAGAAAGCCATGCCCCCCCCCAGCAGGCCTTTGGCAGAGCCTTGGGAGGGCCGCAGCAGCCCTGCGCCACTCGCAGCCCCGATTTTGGCCCCCCAGTCAACGAAGCAGGCCTTTGATGGAGCCCTGAGAGGGCTGTGGTGGTGGCCCTGCACCGCTCACCCCAGAGCCGATTTTGCCGACCCCCCCGCCCGATGAGGCAGGCCTTTGGGGAAGCCCAGGGAGGGCCGCAGCAGCCGTGTGCCGCTTGCTGTGGGCCCAATTTCAGCACCCTCCACCCAAAGAGGAAGGTTTTTGAGGGAGCCCTGGGAGGGCCCCGGTGGTGGCAGCCAGTGGCGGTAGTGACTGAGATGCCGCACACCCAGCTTTGGGCCTCTCCCTCCCTCCACCCACCCAGTAGACAGCCAGTGGTGGTGGCGACTGAGCCGCCGCACACCCGGCTTTGGCCCGCCTGCCCAGTAGACAGCCAGCAGCAGTGGTGGGTGAGCCACTGCCTGCCCACCTTCGGGCCTCTCCCCCCCGTGAGCCGCTGCATGCCTGGCTTAGCCCCTCCCCTCCCCCCACCCCTCGTGGCTTCTCCCACCCCTCACAAGCCAGGCGGACGAGAGAACCTTTACCAGGACTCCCCCCTTCGCTTCTCGTGCTGCCCAGCAAACCGGGCGGACGGGAGAAGGTTGCACAGGTGCCCCCCACGCCGCTTCTCTCACCCGCACCTCCCTCCTACCTTTCTCTCTCCCCTCCTCACTTTCTCTACCTCTCACACTCTGTTTCCCCCCTCTCTTTCTTTCTCTCTCCTTCTTCCCTCCCTTCTTTTCTTCCTTCCTTCCACTCTCTGTCTCTCAATCTCTCTCTTTCTACCCTTCTTCCTTCCTTCCTTGCTTTCATTCTTTCTCCCTTCCTTCCTACCTCCCTTCCTTCATAAGAACATAAGAACATAAGAGACGCCAATGTTGGATCAGGCCAAAGGCCCATCTAGTCCAACACTCTGTCACACAGTGGCCAAAAATACCAGGTGCCACCAGGAGGTCCACCAGTGGGGCCAGGACATTAGAAGCCCTCCCACTGTTGCCCCCCCCCAAGCACCAAGAAGACAGAGCATCACTTGCCCCAGAGCCCCTATCTATACCTTGTGGCTAATAGCCACTGATGGACCTCTGCTCCATATGCCTATCTCATTCCCTTGTAGCCACCACCACATCCTGTGGCAGTAAATTCCATGTGTGAATCACTCTTTGGGTGAAGAAGTACTTCCACCAGGCCAGTAAGGGGCCTATTTTGACCTGGCTTGTGACAAAGCGAGAGAGAAGGGGTCAGATGGTGGCTCCCAGGTTAAGACAAAGGGAAGCATCCCATTCAAGGAGATAACACCTATACAGACTTAGAGTGATGTAGTGCCCCCTAATGGAGTCACTCCAACAATTACAGTCTCCCTCTACTTGAGTGGGCAGGGGAAAGACACAATAGTAACCAAGGGCTTGTTTAAGGCTTCTCTCCAGTAAGTAATGACTGAACAGACTCTTTATGAAGCTTTCATTTCAGTCAGTATTAAACTGGTATTTTTAAACCCTCTCCATAATTCTGAGTCAGTAACAATGCCATCCTAAGCAGAATTATATCCTAAAGTCCACTGAAGTCAATGGCCATAGAAACTGCTTAGGAAGGAATTGTTAATGTTGTAATCGTTTCAATGAAGCACACGAAGCTATTTAACTGCTGCAAATTCTTTATAGATAGATTGGGTAGAAGGATTCTCAGGTTTTGGGGATGGATGACAAGAACATTCATAGCATATTCAGCAGAGCAGGACTGTTTCACCGTAATCTCCTTGTGTCACAGTGAAAAAAGATAACATCTATCACCCTCAGAATATCCATCATTAAATTTACAATGCTAAATGGGCTAAATCCTTACCCATCTTTCCACATTAATTTTACACACTGAAATTTCTGATTTGGTTATCAGATTCTGTGGATTTGAAAAGTTAGACTGGTTAATGAATAAATCTGAACTCTAACTCTTTTCATAATGTCACCAGAGCAGGGTTGCAACAGTGAGACCTGGATGGACTGACAGGTAAAAATTGTACCTGCGTCCCTTTTGGCTCATCCCAGGAATGATCAGACCCTAAAGTAGGCCTCTAGGTCTGGGGTTTCCTGATCTAGCAGTGAACAGATGGAGATCCCCAGGCAAAGACACTTTTAAAAGAGATAAAGCTTTATGGATTACAGTTTTTACCGTACACTACCCATACTTCACACATCCCTCACTCACCCCAAAGTCAGGTTGGCCAGACCCGGCAGAAAGGTACCAAAGACTGTCTGGACAGGAGAGCTCCAATTAAGATGATGTAAGGAGCTGTGGTGGCTCAAGTGGTTAAGACGCTGAACTGCAGGCTGTGGAAGGTCGGTAGTTCAGCAGTTTGAGACCCGAGTGTGCCACATGACTGAGTGAGCTCCCGTCTCTAGTTCCAGCTCCTGCCAACCTAGCAGTTCGAAAGCAAGAAATTGCAAGAAGATAAATAGGTACCACTTCAGTGAGAAGGTAACAGCGTTCCGTGCGCCTTGGTGTTTAGTCATGCCAGCCACATGACCACGGAAACATCTTCGGACAGTGCTGGCTCTTCGGCTTTGAAACGGAGATGAGCACCACAACCCTAGAGTTGGATTCGACTGGCTTTCGAGCAAGGGAACCTTTACCTTTTAAGGTAGAACACTGTCCTCTACAAGCCTGGATCTTCTCCTTTGTGGGGCTGGTGACATCACAACTCTGGCTTCATTCTGTCCATCTCCACCTCTTTGGTCCTGCCACCTCTCTCTCTCTCTCTCTCTCTCTCTCTCTCTCTCTCTCTCTCTCTCTCTCTCTCTCAGCAAACCCAGTTCTCAGTCAGCAGTTTTTTCTCACAATATGAACAGGCTTTGGCAGTTGTACAGACCTGTTGTTTAAATGGGGTAAAATACCAGGACCCATCGATTGTGGTGCAGTTCATCAAACTATTTTCCATCTGTCACAGGAATGTGAACATTGTGCTTTCCAGGGAGATGTGATGGATCTCTTTGAACTCTCCCCAGCCATGACTGTATGGATTGAAAATTATGATCTTAGCAGGCCTCACCGCTCCGTCAGTCAGAAGTCCAGGGGGCGGGCACAAAAGCCCCACCCCCTGCTCCCACCAGCCATCAGTTGGGACACAGTGGGGGGGAGAAACGTTCCCCCGCCTCCCTGAGCCCCGGGGTGGTGGCCTTGGACTCGTAGGGACAAATTCCACCTCTTGCGCGAGAGGTCATTCTGGCTCCCCCAGCTCTCGGGAGGGATTCTTTTAAAAGTTATGGCCACCGCCGCTGTTCTTGGCGGCCGCTGCGATGCCTGGGGGGGCGGGGCGAAACATTCTTTTGCCTCCCTGAGCTCCAGGGTGGTGGCCTTGGACTCATGGGGCAAATTCCACCTCTCACGTGTGATGTCCGAGCGGCATCACACGCGAGAGTTCATTCTGGCTCCCCCACCTCTCAGGAGGGGCTCTGTAAAAAGTTATGTCCACTGCTGCTGTTCTCGACAGCAGCTGCGCCACCCGCGTGGGGGGGCAGGCGGGGTGAAACGTTCTCCTGCCTCCCTGAGTCCCAGGATGGTGTCCTTGGACTCGTAGGGGCAAATTCCACCTCTCGTGTGTGATGTCCAAGAGGTGTTGCCGCTTGGACATCACACGCGAGAAATCATTCTGGCTTCCCCAGATCTTGGGAGGGGCACTTAAAAAAGTTATGGCCGCTGCCTCCGTTCTCGGCAGTAGCTGTGATGCCCGTGCACGGGGGGGGGGGGGGCGAAATGTTCTCCTGCCTCCCTGAGTCCCGGGGTGGTGGCCTTGAACTCATAGGGGCAAATTTGATGAACTGCATCACACACGAGAGATCATTCTGGCTCCTTCAGGCTGGAGCACCTGGAGCAGTCTTGGGAGGCGGATTGGCAAAAAGCAAAACCAAAAGCGTGGGAACTCGAGAGAACTCCAGGAATGGAGTTCCCTTTCCACAGTCCAAAATGCAACCCACGAACCCTGAGCTTGCTTTTTCTCATTTGCAAGTCTGGCCTCCGCACTCCTTTAACGAGGCAGCCCTGAAGCTTGGGGCAGCAGGAGTTTCTTTGCACGCAGCTTGTGCAGCTGGCTGAGTGCCTCTTCTGCTTGCCCACCTCTCGCCTCTGCACCTCATCTTCTGCCAGGCATGGAGGAGCCCAGCTCGCCCAGGCTTCTTGCCTCCTGCTGCCTTGGTCCTCTGGTGCACGGGTGCGTCCCCAAAGTTTCACTCTTCCTCTACTAGTCTCTGGCGCTGGAGGTATTCGCCTCCTTCCCTCCTGCCTGCTATGGCTGCATAATTGTGAGAGATTTCTTAACATAGTGTTCCTGCCAGGGAAGCTGGGGACCCTGCCCATGAGTCTCCATTTCATCCTCACAACAACCCTGTGGGGTAGGTTAGGTAGAGAAGGGGAGATTTGGCCCGGGGTCACTCAGCCAGCAGAGTGAGAATACAAACCTGGGTCTCCCCACATCAATCTGCAACTCTGACCACTGTGCAGTGCTGCCTCTACTGATCTGTAATGTTCCAGAGGTGTTGTAATGTAATACTCAGTTTCTCAAATGAGTGTATGCCTGTCTGTTGGTCCACTTAGGAGTCTTGATCCTGGTTGTGTGGTGGGCTAGTTGTGGCAAATGGTAGGGAAGTATTTCTGTATTTCTGTATACAGTTGTAGGGGCTTTATTGCAATGTGTTATGGCCTGATATTATGTTCTTATTCCAGTGTGGGGTGTGTGTGGGGCAATGGAAGCTGAGTGATAGGATCTCTCCTAGTGATTGCCAGAAGTGAGATGCGTCCTGGTCTTGTGTCTTACAGATAATCTTACAAATAGTCCTTTGCATTTATATCATGCTTTCAACTTTAAAAGGATCATAATGCTGATTGTGTGAACTTAGGCAAATCACGAGAGGTAGAGCAGGAAGGGTTGCATCAGTGCTTAGTTCTTGTGGCCCTTTCTTACACGCCCAGGGAAATGCTGATCACCACTTTGGGGCCAGGAAGCAATTTTTCTCCAGGCCAGTTTGGCCCCCAGTGATCCTGGAGGGTTTTTTAAAAAAATCATATTCTGGGCGTGGAACAGGGATCACTGGGGTGTGTGGGGGTATTGGTGAATTTCCTGCATTGTGCAGGGGGTTGGACTAGATGACCCTGGAGGTCCCTTCCCACTCTATGAGTCTATGATTCTATAATTCACCCAGGCTCGCTGTGGGCACGCCAGCACCTCTGTCAGGCAGAAGCGCCTGAGATCCTCCCCCTCCCCTTTTCCTTCGCCCGACTTGGAGGCAAAGGGAAGGGAGAGGGGGGAAAGAATCGATCCCAAGCGCTTCTGCCTGTCAGAGGGGCTGGTGCACACTTCCAGTGATGTCAGGGGGTGTGGCATATGCTAATAAGTTATGCTAATGAGCTCCTGCAGCTCTTTTTCTACAAAATGACCCCTGGATATTAGTATTTAGGGGGATTACCCAATTGGTCTGCATACCCATTGTATCAACTTGGTTACATATTTTACACTATTATATGCTTCCTTTGTGTAACTCTGTCATGTGATAAAAAATAGATCTCACAATGCCAGAAGCTTCTTGTTGACATCTCTGATGGCTTTGACTCAGGCATCTCAGCTCTGGGTAATTGCCAGGCCTATCCTGGAAACCAGCAGGGACATGCAGGGCAGCCATCAGCAATAAAGTGATGTAACACCTGAGAAAAACCTGGAAGTGGAGTCATACCTCTCTACACAGCCAAAATCCTAGAGAGGTGTGATGCCACTTCTGGGTTTTTCCCAGAACTGATATTATACCATGAACCCTCTGGCCATTTTTTAAAATTTTTCTCCCACTATCTTGCAAAGCAGCAATGGGAAACAAGAGTCAGGGTGGGAACTCCAGCTCCAGGGCTGTGGCTGGTTTCATGGCTACTCTCTCTTATCTCTTGCTACCAGCCGGGTAGTGGTGGAAGGACAGGTTGATTGTGTAGAAACGTTTAGGCCCATGTGCATCAGAATGGCACAAAAGAGCATTTCAGGGCTAAGGTGGGGAGCAGCCTTATCTTCAGGCTTGCCATATTTTTTGTTTTTCATTCTTGCAAGTTCTCACTAGTGCTAGAGATCAGGGGTCATTTCGTAGAAAAAGAGGTGCAGGAGCTCATTAGCATAACTTATTAACATAACTTATTTGCATATGCCACAACCCCTCACATCACCGGAAGTGTGTCAGAATGCAACACCCACCACTCAGGCTCCACTGGACAGTTTGGGATTGCTAGCTATTGGGGGGGGGGATGCGCAGATCTGCCCTCACAGAGGAGGGAGAGCTTGTACCTGAAGGCGGGCTGGGGGGGGGCTCTGCAACTTACCTGGCTGTTTCTTGCTCCTTGTGGCCCAACTGAGGGCTGCTGGGAGCAGGGGGCGGGGCTTGTTGCATGTGCCTGCCCCTGGGCTCCTTACTGCCGGAGCGCCGCTCCTGTGCACTCCGGCAGGAAATGACCCCTGCTAGAGATTATATATGCATCTATAAACTAAACTTGCTGAATACACCAGTTAAACAGGATATGGTAGCAACCAGAAATTGCTGGTCACACAGGACATTTCAAGGATAGCTGCAATTGTTGCAAAATAGCTGCTTCTTGGTCCTGTGGGCTTAAAGTAAACACATAGACATGTAATCAGGTAGGTCATAAAGAAAAAGCAATATGAGACCCAAGGCTCTGATGTACTAGAGGCTTGAAACATTAATGCCTTTCTATTAAAAATGCAACCCAAACTGATAGACATATTGAGCCCCTCATGTGCAAAATGTCCTCTATACGTGTAGGGTCAGATTGTGTCACCAGAGTAATCACATTGTAGTTGAACAGTCTGGTGTGTACCTGGGTCCCAGTCTGGCACAAAATGCCAATTAGGAAGAGAAAATCTGGCTGTTGAACCATGACCACTGGACTCAGTTTAGGCACACTTCTTCCACACATCGGCCCTCCCTGTGCATTTTCGAAGTTGCAGAGACAGTTTATTTTTTCCTGCACCTGCTTTCAATAATGAGGATTTTTAAGGGAAAGTGCTGATGTCATCAATATTGCCATTCTTTTTTTTTTTTTTTTAAGAAACATAAATAATTCAACTTCATGGTGGTGGTGGGGGAGTGGTTTTACCATGGTAGTCCAATCATTGAAAAATGTGCTGGAGGTGGATGGTAGTGGGTGGGACAAAGAAAACTGACAGAAACATTATGCACCAGGAAAAAGTCAACTCAAAACTGGCTTCCAGAAAACCGTCAAGGTAAAAATGGTCCCAAAAGAACCAGGAAAAAGATGAAAAAATAAACACACAAAACCCAAAGTGAAAACTAAAGGTACAAAAAGGTATTCAGAAATCAGGGAATAAACCCAAACACTATGGGGCCAGAATGGCTGAAAAATACCCATGTGGAAAAGCCCAGAGAGAGAGAATCTCAAAAAGAAATAATCTTTATCCCCCTAACAAGATATAAGGCTATAAAGATGGAATGCAAACGAAAGCAAAAAAAATAAATAAAAAATGAAGCAGCAGTGCAGTGCAGTGCAGTAACACAATCCCAGCAGCATTATCCTTGGTTGGTGCCTAACTGGAGAATGAATGGGAAATCTAAGAGTAAATAAAGAGTGAAAAGACCATAATACATTGTCTTACCCAGAAGAGGAGAGTCCTTGGAGCTTTGATCTGAGGCAGAAGAGAAGGGAAGGTAGTTCAGAATAAGGGAAAAATCTAAAATGAAGGCAACTAAGAAGTTTGGGGTCCAAAATGAGGGTTTTCATTGATTCAGCAAAAGGGCAAAGGTCCAGGAAACAAGCCCAGGGAGGCTGGGAAAAGAGGCTTGGGTACAAAATCAGCCATAGAGTTGGATGAGCTTGAGATGCTTTTAAAAAAAGCTTTGGGGAAAATGAGGATGGGATTCTCCAAGGGATTAGATCAAGAGTGGGGGATACTACACTCAGGAAGTGTTTAGAGAGTCTTTAGATGGGGTGACTGAGTTACTGCTGGGGCTAGTGATGTGGGAGAAGGTGACAGGGACAGCTTATGCATCATGTCCCAGATCTGCACAACTGCCATCTGGGTCCAAAGTGTGTTCCTGAGACAAAGGAAGTGCCATTCAGCCTTGGGTTGCTCTCTGTGTGTCTGGCCTTACACAACTCTTATACCTCTCCCCAGTCCCTTTGTCTGTCAGCACACCGACATGTTCACAAGGAGAAGTTGCATTTTTTCCAGGATTCCAGTGGGAGAGTTTTAATATTTTTGTGTTCCACACCTATTAAATTCAGCTAAAGCAACAGATGACTGAAATTCAAGTAATTGCGGGCTATGAAATTCAGAAATATTTTTTAAAATAGAAAAAAAGCTTTCTAGCTGAGGGGCTAGCAAGTCAGGTACAATTTATTGCTGTACACAATGAAGTAATGTTAGCAGCTAAATTACTCCCAGGAAGAACAAAAACCACAGCTTGTAAAGGCAAATTCATGACTTAGGAACAGAAATAAATGGAACCAAAATTATTTCATGGCCTTCTTTATTAGCCTTGCCAGCAACACTAAAATCTATTAACCAACTTTACCTTTATGTGGCATTTTAAGAAGAATGTTCCCTGACTTTTATTCTCAAATAAAATGACACTGTTTAACTTCCGGGGATGGATATTGCTATGGGCAGGAATCTGCAGTAGTAAAGAAAATGTGTAAAATAAAGGCTGAACGGGTGAAGTCTTATTTGTCCTGGCTAAGCACATAAAATATGTATTGCTCTGGAAAGCATTTCACTGCCTAAACCCTGAATCACAATGATCAGCATCCATTGCCATGTGCTAGATATACCTACAATTATACTCATGATTAATAGTCCAGTCCTAAATAAAGTTACACTGGTATACGTCTGTTCAAGTCCGTGGACTTGGAAGGCTGTAACTTTGCCTAGGACTGAGATTTCCCAAATCAGATCCATACTGGAAAAAGCTCTGAATGGTGTCATTCTATGATGGGGGTGGAAAGTGATGTCAAGTTGCAGCTGACTGATAGTGACCCCCTTTGGTTTTCAAGACAAGAGACATCCAAGAAGTGGTTTGCCATTGCCTATCCTTGTATAGCAACCCTGGGCTTCCTTCATGGTTTTCCATCCAAGTACTAATCATGGCCAGCCCTGCTCAGTTTCTGAGGTTTGATGAGATTGGACTAGCCTGGGCCATCCAGATCAGCTTGTTGCATTTTTCACCAGTGTGAAAAGATGTGTGGCAGATGCATAGCACATGCACCCTCAGAAATTCACTAATCTCTCCAAGTTCATTGGTCTACCTCCACAGACAGCAGCACCATAGAAAAAGGAGGTAACTACAAAGTGATTTTATCCTATGTGATTTTAGACAACAGGCCAAACCACAGCTAAGCTACCTAAATAACAGTTTGATGGCAGTGCCTGAACTGAGATGAAGTCTCAACTAAAGTGTATGAAAGCCTTCCATTTAAGATTTCCATTTAATCAAAATAATATTAGTATTTTCATAATGCAATGCTTGTGAGGAAAACCTTGTCATTTAGTTTGTTCTCAGTTCTGCTTTCTCTATGCCACACCTAGAAGATCTGCATCATTGGCCCATGGTCATAATCAACAGTCCATCAATGACTACTAGCCATGTGGTATTTCCAAAGACTATAAACCTCTAAATACCCGTGCTAGGAACAGGAAGGGAAGGCCTTCAGAGCACCTGTCTGGTCACTGTGTGAAACAGGATGCTGAACAAGAAAGCAAAGTGGCTGTCTGATGAGGCTTTACAAATAGCAGAGGAAAGAAGGAAAGCGAAAGGCAAAGGTGAAAAGGAACAATTTACCCAAATGAATGCAGATTTCCAGAGAACAGCAAGGAGAGATAAGGAGGCCTTCCTGAATGAACAATGCAAAGTAATAGAGGAAAACAATAGAATGGGAAGGACTAGAGACCTCTTCAAGAAAATTGGAGAAATCAAGAGATCGTTCCATGCAAAGCTGGCCATGATAAAAGACAAAAATGGTAGGGACCTAACAGAAGCAGAAGAGATTAGGAAGAGACGGTAAGAATACATAGAAGAACTATACACTCCATATGCCAGCAAATTTGGAAAACGCAACAGTGGCCACAGGATTGGAAAAGGTCAGTTTACATTCCAATCCCAAAGGAGGGCAATGCCAAGGAATGTTCAGACTATCACACAATTGCACTCATTTCACACACTAGCAAGGTCATTAATCAAGATCCTACAAGCTAGGCTTCAGCAGTACGTGGATAGAGAACTGCCAGAAGTACAAGCTGGGGTTCAAAGAGGCAGAGGAACGAGAGATCAAATTGCCAACATTCACTGAATTATGGAGAAAGCAAGAGAGTACCAAAAAAAAAAAATCTACTTCTTCTTCGTTGACTACACTAAAGCCTTTTATTGTGTGGATCACAACAAACTATGGCAAGTCTTTAAAGAGAGAAGAGTACCAGACCACCTCACATGTCTCCTGAGAAACCTGTATAAGGGTCAATAAGTGACAGTTAGAACTGAATATGGAACAGGAGTATGACAATATTCACCCTGATTATTTAATTTATATGCAGAGTACATAAGGTGAAATGCCAGCCTGGATGAATCACAAGCCAGAATTAAGATTGCTGGGAAAAATATCAACAACCTCAGATATGCAGACGATACCACTCTAATGGTAGAAAGTGAAGAGGACCTAACGAGCCTCTTGTTCAGGGTGAAAGAGGAGAACACAAAGGTTGGCTTGAAACTCAACATCAAAAAAACTAAGATCATGGCGTCCGGCCCCATCACTCCTTGGCAAACAGAAGGGAAAGTCACGGAAGCAGTGACAGAGTTCACATTCCTAGGATCCAAGATCACTGCAGATGGTGACTGCAGCCATGAAATTAAAAGATGCCTGCTCCTTGGAAGGAAAGTGATGGCAACCCTAGACAGCATAATAAAAGTAGAGACATCACCCTGCCAACAAAAGTTTGTATGGTGAAAGCGATGGAATTCCCAGTATAAATGTATGGCTGTGAGAGTTGGACTATAAGGAAGGCCGAGCACCGAAGAATAGATGCTTTTGAATTATGGTGCTGGAGAAGACTCTTGAGAGTCCCTTGGACTGCAAGGAGATCAAATCAGTCTATCCTAAAAGAAATCAACCTTGACTGTTCGCTGGAAGGCCAAATACTGAAGTTTTTTTTTTTTAATAAAAGTTTTATTGACTCCCCTAAAAAGGGGAGGTATTTCGCTTAAAAGAAGAAATGGGAAAGGTAGACAGTGGGAGAAAGAGAAAGCTGAGTGATATATAAACTGGTAAATTAAACTGTTAGTAATGTCCAATTAATCTTCTTGGGCTTCTTCTGTGTGTTGTCAAACTTCTTTTTTTTAATCTGGTCACATGAAGTTCTCTGTTAGTATGTTAGTAATGTTCCTTTGAGTTTCTGTTAATAAAAAAGCCTCTTCTGGGCACATTCAGAACCGCTTCTTTGCGTGCTGGGTACTTTTAGTGTCGCTGACGTGGAGGAGCTTCCTCTGTTGTCTTCTCCTTCCGGCTTGTTTGATCTTCCTTCGGGTTGCTGTTAACAATCTCAGTTCATGCACTGTAAATCCTCTTCCTTGCTTGCCATTACTGGAGGTCCCCAGCTTTGAGAATGGTATTAATTTCTTCGCTTTTATATCCGCTCCCAAAACTCTCTACTGGGTCCTCCTCGCAACTGTTGACTCATATAAGCGCTTGCCAGGCACTCCTCGCTGTCACAGTTCAAACTTCTCCGTTTTACAAAACTTCCGTCGGATTCACAGCCATAACAGTCCAAACATTAAACAGCCGGCTCTCACACACAAGTAAACGCCCAGACGGAAGTCCCTCCCTTATTCTCCGCTCGCTTTTGCCCAGCTCCGACATCTTTTCTTTTTTGTTTACTTTTAGAAAGTTCTTAAAATGTACTCCCGAGAGACAAAACTTTTTCTCGCTTTGTTTCAAATACGTCAAAGGAAAACATCACTGTCCGCTCAATCCATTCCCCCCCTTCTTTTCTTTTTCGCTTGTACAAATGGAGGATTAACCTCCTCGCCTTTTTCGCTGGGGGGGGGAACGTTTTTAGTTCTTTTTCTTTGCATTTTGACAACTCACAGTTAAGCCGATCTTTTCTTTTTCTATTTTTGCGGATGGTCGCTTTATCACTCGGTGACGTCTGGTGGCTCCGCTAAACCCCGTTCGGGGTCGCTCACGCAGCAAGGTCCATTGGGGCAGGGCTTGGCGGGAGCCTCGGTCTCCGACCTCTCGGCCGAAAGAGCGCCTCCCCCCTAGTGCGCCCTAAAGCACCCCGGATCCGAGCTCCTCTCTTCCTGAGGTGCTCGTTCGGGTCTCCGCTCACGCGGATTCCCTCCTCCACCACGGGCGGGCAAGACGCCCTCGGGAGCAACCCGAGGATGCGTCCACCATTCGCGGGAGCCAGACCGGAAGCCCCGCCAAATACTGAAGTTGAAGCTCAAATACTTTGGCCACCAAATGAGAAGGGAGCACTCACTGGAGAAGACCCTGATGCTGGGAAAGATTGAAGGTCAAAGAAGACGGGGACAGCAAAGGATGAGATTACTTAGACAGTGTTATCAATGCAATGAACATGAAATTAAGCAAACTCTGGAGGACAACAGAAGACAGGAGGGCCTGGCGCAATGTGGTCCATGGGGTCACAAAGAGTCAGACTTGACTGTGCGACTGAACAACAACAACAAAAATGTTTTCCCACTTTCTACAAGTGTCTTCATTGTTACCTGTACACACACACACAATTACTTCATTATCCATTATTAAGCTCCACTTTCTTCTTTTGGTGTCTCTCATTGCAGTACCACTGGTGGTGAAATTCTATTCACTTTGGGGACAACCTTATGTTTTCTTTCCCACTATGATTTTGCAAAATGACCATTTGCCTAGGAATAATAATAGAATGACCGTGTTCTTTTTTCCTTAATGTTATTTCTATATTCCATTGCCTCATCTCTATGTCTTGATGATGAGTAAAGAAAGAAAAAACCAATTATTTTCACCATTGATCTTGGTAGTGTTAATTAGCTGTTCTAACCCCAGACATTGGAACAGTGAGCTAGAATCTTCTCTGCATCTGAACAAAGGAATTATGAAGGTCATAAAAGGAGATACCTTGAGCTGTTTGCTTCTGTAGAACTATTGGTACTTACCCTCAAGTACTCTGGAGCAAATCATATGCCATGATAAGTGTGGAAAAGCTTAATGTAAGATCAACTTCAGAAGTTTTTTAAGGGGATGGCAACTCTGGTTCACTCCAAAAGTTGGAGTTTCTTTCATGGGTTTTCATGACTCAAGATGAAACTGTGGTCATCTTTTTCCTGATTAAAATAAAAATTAATAGCAAAGCTGATGTTAAAATTAATGCATGTTTTTTGGATTAAATGGCAATAAATGTGTAAATGAGCTCCCTTCTCTGGCCCCAGCTCCTGCCAACGTAGCAGTTCAAAAGCAAGAAATTGCAAGTAGATAAATAGGTACCGCTTTGGCGGGAAGGTAACAGCAATCCATGCAACTTGGCATTTAGTCATGCCAGCCACATGACTATGGAAACATCTTTGGACAATGCTGGCTCTTTGGCTTGGAAACGGAGATGAGCACCGCACCCTAGAGTCAGATTTGACTGGCTTTTGAGCAAGGGAAATGGCATATGATAAAAATGACATTAAAATGATGCAAACATGGCACACAAAAAAATAGATGAAAAGGGAAACCAGCAAAGAAAGTAAATGAGTAAAAATGCTCACAACAAAACCCACACAAAAATCTAAATAAATAGAAAATGGCTGTTTTTGATGAGTGAGAGAAATATTTTTCATCCGTGGACTTCTGTTATGGCTACCCTAGAAAGAAGGTTTGTGATTTGCAGTGTGCCACTTGAGGATAGGGTTAAATGAAATTTGTCTTCTAATTTTAATAATACAAATACACCCAATGAGTGGTAAGGACATTTTTCTTCTCTTAAGTAAAACAGCATCAATGTCCTATTTATGCTTGAAACAAAATATCAGTTCTATTTGGAGACATCATGGTAACCAAAATTCTGAAACATAACTCCAATGGAATATGGTGTGTGTGAGAGAGGGTTTTTTACAGATAAAAAGCAGGGGTCTGCAGGAGGCATCGGCGGGAGTGTTCAGCAGCATAGGGCTTGCCAGCGCAGCTGCGTGGTTGCGCCCCTGGCAGAGCTGGACACTGTGCAGCAAGTTTCATGCTTGCCTCCTGATAAATTGGCTAACCTCTTACGGTTAGTGGAGGAGGCATGTACCACAGCTAAATTGGCACTCATGGAGTTGCAGCGACTAATTGGACACCTTAACTTTGCGTGTAAAGTGGTGGCCCCAGGGCATGCTTTCTTGCGCAGGTTGTGTGATGCCACGATAGGCCTGAGACGTCCTCATCATAGGACTCAGGTTACCCAGGGAATTAAGGAAGACTTATTCGTCTGGCATGACTTCTTGGCTTCCTATAATGGGGTGTCTTTCTGGAGAAATGATCTCCGATTGGAGGCTGAACTGCAGGTCGCCTCTGATGCAGCAGGTTCTTCAGGCTTCAGTGTCTATTTTAGGGGACACTGGTGTGCTGAAGACTGGCCACCTGAGTGGATCCAAGCTGGTTGGATGTGTGACGTCACGTTTTTGGAGTTTTTCCCAATAGTGGTAGCAGTTTACATATGGGCTGTGGATCTTGCTAGCCAGACTGTCCACTTCTGGTGTGATAACTTGGCAACTGTACAAGTTATCAACTCCTTGACATCTAAGTCTCCTAGGGTCATGGCTCTAGTTAGGGCTTTTACCCTACAATGCTTGCGCTATAATATACTGTTTAAGGCCAGGCATGTGCCAGGAGTCAATAACGGGGTCGCTGATGCTCTCTCTTGGAAATAGATGGAGAGGTTTCGTTAGTTGGCTCCGGACTCCGACCAAGTAGCGGTAAGAATGCCTGAAGACCTGTGGGAGATTGGAAGGCTGAAGCCGAGAGGGCAATGGGCTTAGCTCTTGCCGAGAGGGCAATGGGCTTAGCTCTTGCCCCCAGCATGCACCAGGCTTATATGTGAGCCGGCCAACAGTTTGTGGCTTTTAGGCAGAAAGAGGGCCTTCAGCAGCTCTGGCCTATCCCAGTGTCACATCTGATCCAATTCTGCGTGTCTGTGAAAGGTAAGGGTCTGTCTGTCAATTCCATCTGGGGCAAGCTTTCAGCCCTTGCCTTTGCAAGTAAGACCGGGGGTATCAGGGATGACACTGGGGATTTTCGTATTCAGAAAATGCTGGATGGCTGGACCCAAGAGGATGGTGATCCTCGGGACACAAGGGAACCTTTCCCCCCTGCTGTACTTAAGGGATTGAAACCCCAATGGGTTTCCTTATGTACAGATGCATACGAGGCTGCCTTGTTTCATGTGGCTGCCTTGGTTGCATTCTTTGGGGCCCTGAGGATCAGTGAGCTAGTGGCCCGATCCTGACAGGACAAGTCGGGCTATCCATTAGGATGTCTGGGTAAGCAAGGATGGCCTACAAATTATGGTCAGGCGTTCTAAGACGGACCAATTGGGTACAGGCACTATGATTTTAGTGGGCCCTTGTTTTGATTCCAACCTGTGTCTGGTTGTGGCACTCAGTTCATATTTGGCATTGAGGGGGAGTAGGGCAGGTCTCCTGTTTATGCACAAAGATGGATCGCCCTTGAGCAGGTTTCAATTTTGGTCAATTACCAAGAAGGCTCTGGTTGCTTTGGGCCTTGGTAGTTTCCAATTTGGAACTTACTCTTCCAGAATTGGGGCAGCTTCCACTGCTGCAGCTATGGGTTATCAAGGACCTGACCTCCAAAGAATTGGCAGGTGGCAGTCAGCACATTACAAAACGTATGTCCAGACCTGCAAAGTGTGAGCTGCTCATTCAGTTTTGTTGTAACTGGAATGGAGCATGCTGTTTTTTGAGCCTTGGTGCTCTTGTCTTGTTATGGTTAACCTAGTTTCTGTTTCAGGTGCTGTCGGTGGCTATCGGAGGAGCCGGGTGCTTATCTGTGGCCACAGTATGGTGTTCTGGGCCGGGCACCGGGCCAAGAGAATGACCATCAATTCCCAGTTGAGATGCAGTGAGCGGGCAGAAGTCGAGTGGCTTGGCCGAAGAGGCATGCACTGGCCTCAGTTGATGCCACTACTGTTTTGGGAGAGACGTGGTCCTCCTCCTGATGTACTCCTGATGGGGTAATGACTTGGATCTGATGAAAGGTAAGGCCCTAGTCATTCAGGCCAAGGCAGATTTGGCTGGCATTGCGGACTGTTGGCCTGAGGTGCAACTGGTCCTGTCAGCAATGTTAGCAATGTTACAGCATCAGGTGTGGCACAGCCTAGGAGATCCTATGTGTTTGGACCAGGCGAAGCGGAATGCCAACCGGCAGCTTAAGAACACCATGGAGGGTGGTTTGGGCATCTTTCTGTTGCACCCTGATATACGGGTCGAGTTCCCTGACCTGTACAGGGGAGATGGGGTGCACCTTCCTAACAAGGGCAATGACATTTTTCTTTCAGATCTCAAGTGAGGGGTCCTGGCGGCACTGGATCATATGGTGGGGGCCAAGGCCTAAGCAGTGGCTTGACCTTTGCTGTGGTGGGGTAGTGCAATCAGGATGGGAATGGTGGGCACTGGGGCATTGTTATGAAGGAAATAAAGGGTCCTCCAGGAACGGCTTTCGGGCCTTTGCGGCTCAAGGCCGGGAAGGGGTGATCTTCCTTGGAACAATCTGGCTCGGCCTACATTAGCGGGCTTTTGCGGCTTGTGGGGGGGTGGGTCAGGGGTTCTTTTGAACATGCCATGCTGCTGGTCAAAAGCTACCTTCGATGGCTTGAGATCAGAGCAGGTGCATCGCCCAGAAGGAAATGAAGGTGGTCAGGAGTTTGACACCTGTCATATTCCTCAGTATATTTCTGGTAACTCCTTGCTAGTATTTGTTGTTATTAATTAATTAATAAAGTGTCCCTTGTTAAATCCTGTCTCTTTATTCCAACTGGGGGGGCAAATGAGATGGACTGTCCCAGCAGGAGTTCCCAGAAGATTGTATGGTAACTCCTCATCATTGCTGTGTAATGTCCTCATTGAACTGTAAATAGATCCCCCACCCGCAGTAGGAGCAGCCCATCCTCTCAAAGAGCAGCTCTGCCATTCCTGAACTGGCCCGAAAGGACCTGATTTAATGAAGCACTCCAACCTTGAGCTCAAAGATCCAGATTGGATAAGCCCCCCAGCCTGAGTGAATTAGAATGTAGTCTTTTAAGCCCTTCCTCAAATCCTATCAGCAGCCTTACCTCAAATTTCTTCTGGCTCTATCCATAGTTCCATGAACTGGGAACAGGAACAATTGTTCACCATATATACTAAGAGACAGACAACAAAAAAAGACACAATCCAGTTCAATGTAAGGATTTCTAACTCCCTGTTAGTTCAATGGGGAGAATTCCAGTGCAATCCTATGTGAAGTTACTTCAGTCATAAGAACATAAGAAAAGACTTCTTTGTTCATCATCCTGTTTCACACAGTGGCCAACCAGTTCCTCTGGATAGCCAACAACAGGGAATAGAGGCTGAGGCCTTTGATTTCAATCGGGTTAAACTGGAGTAATTCTACATGGGATTGCACTGTTGAGCACTTGGTTAAACCTTTGTAATTGAAGTCAGTGGGGCTATAAAGTATTCCATCAGTCTCAAATTATTAAAACAGTGGTTTCAAACTGTATGCACCTAAGGCATTTCAAAGTATTTCATACATACTGACTTAGAAATCCTTATATTATCCCTTCATATGAGCCAATAATTGTCAAGGCCAAAGTCACCATTACAGTCATTTCTGTGAAGGATATTGGGTCCACCACTGGACTGCTATGTAGTATGAATGGGAATATAAAGATTTTTATATATAGGGTTTTTTTCTTCTTGATTGTTCATATTCATATTTCTCTGTTTTTTATAGATTTATTCTTAAAGTAATATTTTATTAGGATGTTAGAAAGGCCTGTTATATAGAAGGCTTTCCTCTTGTAGGTCTGATATTGTTAGCAGACAACATAATAGGTACAAAGTTCATGATTCTGTAGTTTTTAGGGCAAACATTTCAATGTCTGGGTCAGATAAGATTTTAGTCTTGTATCAGTAATGAATACTTTTGTTTGGGGTATGAAGAATCCTTGCCCATTATCATTTAGGTTAGGTTAAGTAAACACTTAGTTCGACGTAGATATATGTTTCTTTATATCTGGCCAATCAGAGGATTATTACTCAAATTACCACTGTCTTTTGTAACCAATTATGCTGTTTGAATATTGTTTTCTTGATGATGTCAGCCCATGTACAAAATATCATGTATTTCCTGAATATGTTCAGAATATGTTCAAGGAGAAGATGAAGAAGAAAAAGAAGAAAGTTGTCAGTGTTTAATGAGTTATTTGGTCTAATTGTTTTCCTGTTAATTGAAGCATATTTCCTGTTAATTGAAGCATATGCAGAGAAGAAAGTAGTCAATTTTGGATGGACTATTTGGTCCAACTGTTTTCTTGTTAACGGAAATAAAACATAGATCTTCCTCCTCATTTGACTTCATTTTTGACATGGAATCTAATATGTACAACAGCTATAAAGCAGAGGGGGGCACATTAGAGCTTATATAAAGCAAATAAGGATTACAGTGAAAGCATGCAGTTTTCCCCTAGCAAACTGCTTTTCCCTAGCTGTTTTTCTTCTGTTAGGACTCTAATAATGAAATAACCTCTGCCAGTAGAATATGGATGAAGAAAGGGTTCTACACTAAATTGTCCCCCTTGCCGCTAATACATGGGATCCACTATGCTAAAGGAAAATTACATGGTTGATTGGATGGATCATAGCTCAGGGATCCAGTATGGGTTTTGCATGCAGAAGGTCCCTGGTTCAATCCTTGGCATTTCCAAAGGATCTCAGGTAGGAGCAGTTAAGAAAGACTATTAATTATATTATATTAATTATGTTAGTAATTACACTAATAGAAAGCTTAGTTCCTTATTCCCATATAAGAAGGTAAATGGGCTGAGAGAAAAAAACAGACCACCTAAGTCTATTGTTGAGATGAAACTGGAACCAGGGATTTCCAGGTCATAGAACATTATGTTGCTTATTACACTAAACCAGATCTATATCTTAAATATTATGGAAAATATCTAAAATGGCATGTCAGTAACAATATATAGGGAGGGTATAGAATAAATTTATTTGGAGATTTTGAAGAAGCAGAAATTGTAGACCACAGCAATGAAAGGCATACTTTCTAGTATCCACAGAGAAATCTAAATGGATGTGCTCCCTTATTTATGATGACCTTAACTATATGATGTAATCCTGGTCTACCCAGTGAAAACACATTTCTTTTGACTATTTTTAGTAATGTTTATAACTAAACAAAAAAAAATGCTAATATCAGGTACCTTATAAGAAAGTTCAGAATCCTCTAGAGGGGGCAATTATAGCCTCATTTGGTCACTAAATACCTTCCTCCCTACCCTAATTTGTTAACTGACGTTATGCTCCAAGGCATGTCTAATGTAGCGATGGATGTTCTCATTATTCATTGAAAAGTTGAATCTAATAGGCTGGAATTTTTACTAAATTCTTTGGCCTTAATAGTGCCTTGTGGTAATGAGTGCTATAAGCTAATTAAGGGTTAATTACTAATGAATAATTCAGGGCTGCCTAAAATGGAGCTTACACCAATGTCATTGACTTTCCCAGTGTTCGTACAAAGAAAAGGGTGGAGAGCAGTCTCTCTCCTTTGGCTCCTCATCCTCAGATTTGTCATATATTTCCTTTTAACTGAATAGACTCACAATATGATTTTGCTCCTGAAGTGGCACATGATGTTAAAGACCAATATTACAACTGTAGTAATCAGATTACTGTCTTCAGGGTGTTTAACAATGTGCTAAGCTAGTGTATGACTGGCTAAAATACCCATTTCAAATCTCACCTCAACAGTAGCCTTAATAGTATTACACACACATACACACACACACACACACTGACAAAGAAAAAAGATTTCCCAAACCATTATTTTGTAAAATGCCCTTCGGAAGCTTCTTAAACACATTGTGTCATTAGAGCAGTGGTCTCTGCTGAGCTTACAGGCACTTATGCATTTGGAGGTAATGGGCCCCAACCAAAAAAGCGGGTAGGTAGGTACAATCTCAAATAACTGGGAAATTAGAATGTACCAAACCAAGTATTATCCTATGATGGAGGCAGCTGATTGTGCAAAGGTGCTCCATGAAGACAGAATGAGTTCTTCTGTAGCATCTCCTGTGCCAAGGAGACAGAAGAAATTCAGGACTGATTCTTTGCTTTGAGGAAGAAATTCTTTGGAGAAGCAGGAAAGGGGCACCAGAAAACACACTGGTGGGTGCCGCAACATCCATGTTGGGGATCACTGAAAAGCCTAGTGATTAGAAACGTTTTATCCTGGAACTTAAACGTTGGTAAAGTAAGTACTGAGTAGGCTTTGAATGGGAAAGGGCATTCATTCATTTATTTATGAAAATTATTTGGCACTTCACCAGCAACCAGCTTGAGGAAGCTCTAAAAATAAAAATAAACGATACAGTAACATCATGAAAACAACAGCAATACCACCACTAAGAAAGCCCTGCCTCTAATCTCCACTCAACTTACTTCTTTGGCCAGATGAACACATAGCAGGGCTTGAGATGAGGTCTGTAACTGGTGAACTTGATAGCATGGAAGAAGGTGGCCCTTTAGAAAATATCTCAACATCTCCAAATGAGAGCCAGTGTAGTGGTTAAGAGCGGCAGACTCTAATCTGGAGAAATGGGTTTGATTTCCCACTCCTCCACATGCAGCCAGCTGGGTGAACTTGGGTCAGTCACAGTTCTCTCAGAGCTCTCTCAGCCCCACCTACTTCACAGGTATCTGTTGTGGGGAAAGGAAGGCAAGGCAATTGTAAGTCACTCCACAGGGCATAGACCCAACTCTTCTTCTTCTTTTGCAGAATTATCCTCCCTGGCTATTTAATAACTTCTATGAATCCACAGATTTCCAATTACCAAGCATACCTTTAAACTTAAACTGAGGATGAATATTCAGGATCTTAAAAAGTGGATTAAAATGCCACAGCTTAATGGTCTTTGAGCTTATTGAGAGCCAATAAGTGGTTAAGAGTGTCAGACTAATCTTCAGAAACAGGAAGAAGAAGAAGAAGATGATGATGATGAAGAAGAAGAAGAAGAAGGAGACGATGAAGATGATGAAGAAGAAGAGTTGGATTTATACCCCACCCTTCACTCTGAGTCTCAGAGCAGCTTACAATTAGGGACATGCAAGAAAGAAAATGTCGGTATTTTTCAGCTTTGAAAAATATCAGTAAATACCAATACCACTGGGAAAAGGGAGGCATGTTAAAATGCCTTTTTCCCCTCCCCAAGCTCCTGTGACTTCCACTGGTCAGTTTCACTCCCGGCAAGTCAGCTGTTAGATTTAGGCCATTTAAACCTAACAGCTGACAGGTGATGAGAGTGAAAGTGATCAGTGGAAGCCGCCTCTTTTTGCCTTTCCTTCTCCGGCTGCCCCACAGGGAGGGAAAAAAATGCATTTAAACATGTCTCGCCGCTCTGTTCCTTCACTCTGTGAGTCTCCCCACAGCAGGGGGAGGGTTGGGGAAGGAAGGAGGCATGATTCCATGCCTTCCATTCACTTCCCCAGTTGCCCTGCTGTGGCGGGGGGGCTGGGGAAGTGAAGGGAAGGCATGGAAACATGTCTGGGCTCTCTGCCTGCCCTTCACCAGCTCCCCTGCCACTGCAGAGAGCCCAGGTGATGGGAGTGAAACTGTCCAGTGGGCAGTTCTTCTCTCTGCCTTCCCTTCTCCAGCTGCCCAGTGGCAGAGTGGCTGCAGAAGGCAAGACAGAAAGCCCAGGCATGTTTAAATGCCTTTCCCTCCCTGAACACAGATTCATCAGAGATTAGAAAGAGAGACTGATAAACTGCAACTGATAATGAAGAGTCACTGCTCACATCTTCAAATACAGCTGGCATGTGAGTCCAGCTGTTCTTATATCTTGGAGAGTGAAGTGATTTCAGATGACAAATAGCAATAGCAGCCACTGGTAATGAGAGAAGAAACCTAGGGCTGTGATCATATACACAATTAGACCCAACATAGGTGCAAATGCCAGGCGGATTTAAAGGGTGCAATCAGACAACAACATCTGGGAAGCGCCCTGCAGCTATTGGCAACCAGTTCTGTTCCACCGCAGAAGCAGAGTTAAAAGACATTGGGGAATATCCAGTAGTAAACGGGTTGCGATGGGCCACGGATGGCCTTTCCCATGTCTGATTGCTGCAGTGTGTTCTCATGCCATTGGGATTGTCTGATCAGGCCATCCCAACTCCGTGCCATTGTTTTTCTTTCCCCCTTTGCAGTATGCACATCATCACAAATTTCATAAGGAGCCCTCAGAGCGGAGGTGCGATTCATCAATTCCTCGTTTAAGCGCTTGGGGGGGAAAGGCACAAAACCCCCAACTCAGCTGCAGTTGCATCTGATCACACACTGATGGACAACACCCGCAGCTTTGAAGGGAAGTGTGATTGTGCAACTTTGGATCAAATTCTTCCAGAGGAAATAGCCTCACTCCCCCACACACACACATTTTATCTGGCACGTGTGACCGCACCCTAGGTCTCAATTCAACCCAGGAGGGTGCATTGAGCTTCATTATCAGTTGCAATTCATCAGTCTCTCTTTCTAATCTCCCTTTAAAACTCTTTTGTAAGAGAACTGCTACGTTTAGGTCAGCAGCTCAATGTCCTGGAAGGTTAAAAAGTTCCCCCACTGGTTTTTGAATGTTGTGGTTTCTTATAGCTGTAGAAAGAGCAAGAGTTCAGTAGCACCTTGAAGACTAACAGAATTTGTGGCAGGGTATGAGCTTTTGTGAGTCACTGCTCACCTCTACAGGCTTATGTCCATTTATTCTTTGCATCCTTCTGGACAGAATCCTCCTGGACCAAACTGAGACCTAGGTTTCCTGTCTCATAACCAATGATGATATCTTCACATCTTCTGTACTGTACACAGTATTCTAAATGAGGCCACACCATTGATTTCTACAGGGGCATTATGATACTGGCTGATTTGTTTTCTATCCCCTTCCTAATAATCCCCAGCATAGAATTTGCCTTTTTTTATTGAAGTTGCACACTGAGTCAACATTTTCAGTGAGTTATCTACCAGGACTCCAAGATCCCTCTCCTGGTCAGTTACCGCCAGTTTGGACCCCATTAACATATATTGATAGTTAGGATTATTTGCTCCAATGTGCATTACTTTGCAGCTGCCCATGTGGAACCTTGTTTGCCATGTTTACACCCACTCACTCAGCCTCAACAGATCCCTCCAGAGCACATTCACTGTCCTCCCTGGTTCTCACCACCCTGAACAACGTAGTGTCATCCACAAACTTAGCCTCTTTACTGCTTACTCCCAACTCCAAATCATTAATGAACAAGTTAAAAAGCACTGGACTTAGTACCAGGCCCCACTGCTTACCTCCTTCCACTAGGAAAACTGCCCATTTATACTCACTCTCTGTTTTCTGTTAATTAACTAGTTTTTAATCCACAAGAGGACTTGTGAGTTTACTTAGGAGCTTTTGATGAAGAACTTTATCAAAAACTTTCTGGAAATCTAGGTAAACAAAATCTACAGGGTCGCCCATGTCCACATGTTTGTTCACCCCACAAAGAAGCCTAAAAGGTTAGTGAGACAAGATCTTTCCTTATAGAATCTATGCTGATTCTTCCTCAATAGCTTTTGTTCATCAATGTGCCTACTAATTCTATTTTTAATAATGGATCCCACCAACCTACCTTGTATTGACATTAGACTGACCAGCCTGTAATTTCCCAGATATCCTCTGGAAACTTTTTAAAAGATGGGGCTACATTAGCTACCTTCCAGTCCTCAGGAATGGAAGCATGCCATGCCCCAAAAAGAAAAAGGAAAGCCAGGACTAGTTCTTTGCTTTTGGGAAGAGATGCTTTGGAAAAGAAAGAAGATGACACCAGAAAATAGATCAGCAGGCTTCATGTTGCCCAAGGATCCATGTTAGGGATCACTGGTCCAGACCTGATAATTGCCAGACTGAGCCTTGCTATGCATTGCCCCCTCAGCCAGAATGAAGAGACGGACACCAATATGGATTTAACAAGGGCCACTTTATTAATTAATGTATAAACAAACAACTGGCGAGGGGTTGCTAGAATGTACTGAGGGATATGACAGGTGTCAAACTCCTGACCACCTTCATTTCCTTCTGGGGAATGCACCAGCCCTGATCTCAAGCCACCGAAGGTAGCTTTTGACCAGCGGCTTGGCATATTCAAGAGAACCCCTGGCCCACCACCCCAAAAGCCACAAAGGCCTGTCAAGGTAGGCCAGGCCAGATTGTCCCAAGGAAGATCACCCCTTTCCGGTCTTGAGCCTCAAAGGCCTGAAAGCTGTTCCTGGAGGACCCTTTAATTCCTTTATAACAATGCCCAGGTGCTCACCAGTTCACATACTGATCACATTACCCTGCCATAGCAAAGTGACCATCCTATTTAACAAACACAGCCCCCCAAAGCCAATTTTCCAACCCCACCATCATCAGTGCAAGGTAGGCAAAAATACCCCTCTCCATAGGCCAAATTGAATGAGAGGTGAAAAATTCCTACCTGGCCCCATGAAAAGGCGACCGGCAGAGGTCATTTCGGGGGGGATCACAGTTCCCCCGGGTGAGGTATGGGAAGCGGGGCACATGACGAAGCCCCACCCCCTGTTTCTGGCCACCCCACTTCCGGCCCTCATTCAGCCAGGAGGAGGCAGGAGAAGAGGGAGGGTAAGTTGCTTCCTCCCTGCCTCTCCCCACCCCTGCCTGCCTGGGGCCAGGATGGGCCTTCGCGGGGCTTCCTTGCACTCCCGCTGGCCTTGCAGGTCCACCACTGGGCCCCTCATGGGGCTCGGCAGTGGAGCTGCAAGACCGCCGGCGGCGGCCGGGACCGTTGGGGGCCGGGTGTGTGGCCTTATGACACACTTCCAGTGATGTCAGGGGGTGTGGCCTTATGACACACTTCCGGTGATGTCAGGGGGTGTGGCATACGCTAATGAGTTATGCTAATGAGTTCCCCTAGCTCTTTTTCTATGAAATGACCCCTGGCGACCGGTATGAACCTGCACTAAAATAGGGCGGGAGGGCGGGCCGAGCACACAAGAAGACTGCTGGGGCAGAGGGCAGGAACCGAGCCTAAATAGGCTGGCTCTGCCCCCTGCCCGGTGCTGCGTTTATCCTTTACTTCATGCCTCACGAGGAGACAATTCAGCCCTCTCCCGCCAGCGCAAGCTCGGCAGGAGTTTGGGCTTGCTAAATGGGGAGTGCTGTCATATGGTTTCTTCATGTAATTTCCCAGTAGAAGTGTGTGGAAATGGCCAACAAAATGTATCCCTTAGCCCAGCTACTTTTACTTTGAACTTGCTCTTGATGTCCCACTGAAGGAAAGCTTTCTGTTCTTTCTGTTTCAGCACATCTGTTATGTGAGAAAATGAATTGCAATTTGAAGTTAAATGTCATGTTTTATCATGATAATAAAATAAGAGATAGGGCCAACTTACATTTGAGCTGTTTGGCAGCGGCAGCCATTTTTCAAAATGAGCTCTTCAGTGGTGGGTACATATATTTCCAATAAGGGAGCACTTAATCTGCTTAGAGGGTATACTGGTTGTAAATTAACTCCCATCCTAATTATGAATATGTGTGAGATGCCCACAGGTTGCACCATTTCTAAATCCCATCCAGGCTGACCACACTACACTTAAAATGGTCAGTTTGTGCTGGCTAGGGAAACAGCACTCCAAGAGATAACTGTGAATGGGACAGTGGAGTGTAATTTGCATCTAGCATAGATTATAAAAACTGGGCTCAAATGTAGTGTCTTGCCTGCTGATGACAGACTGGCATAGGGCCAATTCTAATTTTGAACAGCTCTAGTAATAACATTTATTATACACTAATCATGGTTTACGCACTATTCATTCTAAAGTGCTTCATTTCCGAAGCTTTTGTTTATTAATTTTGTTAATTTCCTTACAATTTTAGGTTTGCAATTAAGTAAATGATTTCAGTAGCTAATATACTTCTCCAATCAACATGGCATCTGCTGCAAAGAAATTCAGGCCCATTGATCATACAATAGATAATCCATGCAGCAATAATAATATTCCAGTTGTGAGGATGGTGTATTATTTGCTAGTGTAAAAGGAATTAAAAGCTTCAAAGCCCAGCAAGATGGATGGATGGTGATGGTTCCACATATGTTGCTCGACAGGGTTTGGAATACCACAATCTTTGTGCATTACTACTTGAAGGAAATTCCAGAAAATGCTCTCATGCTTCAAGAACTGAGATAAATTGAACATCACTTTCAGGCTGGTTGCTGAAATCATGGAGATTTAACCAGCAGCACCATACACAGGACAAAAATAGTAAACTGGTATACCTTCTGATATGCTAAGCAGCTCCTCTTAAGACCAGAAACAGACTGTATTGCAAATAAACCAACCCCCCTCATGTCTTCTCTGTGATAGAATAGAAAATTGTAAACTGACAAAGGCATCATAGTATCATACAGTGATAATTGATGCAATGTATTTGTTTGAATGCCCTGACCTGGATAGCCTAGGCTAGCCCAGTCTCCTTGGATCTTGGAAGTTCAGTGGGGTCTGCCCTGGTTACTACTTAAGAGAGATCACCAAGGAAGGATGACAAACCACCTCTGTATATTTCTTGCCTTGAAAATCCTATGGAGTCTCTATAAGCCAGCCATGACTTGATGGTGCTTTACCCATACACACAATGAAAAACGTCTATAAACACAAATCTATAAAGATAAATTGACTGTTACCATTCCTGATCCCAAGTCCCAATCTCAAGGGAGAGATATGCCTAGAGATGTAAAACTTTCCAGAAATTTCCTGGGTTTTTCCCCCTAGAAAATCATAGAACTTTCCAGGGAAACTGAAATATAGGCAATGCTTAATTTCCTGTCAAACCTGAAACTAACTTTACTGTTTTAACAACACAAAATACATCATTTATAGCTGTCTTAGCATATAACATTGCAATATTTCACACAATTATGGAATTTAAAAGTTATAAACACCTTAGTTTTGTACAAGCAAAATTACAACTGTACCTAATACTTGAGAGAAAATGGCAAGCTGATGCACCCTACGCTACCTTAGCACATGTACCTTAATTTTTGATATCTGGTTAGAGAGAGCTAACCCAGACCTGTATAGCCCAGACTAGACCAGTCATGTGAGATCTTGGAAGCTAAGCAGTATCAGCCCTGGTCAGTATTGGGATGGGAGACCATCGAGGAATAACCAAGTCACTACATAGAACCAGGCAATGGCAAACCACCTCTGAACATCTCTTGCCTTGAAAACCCTCCAAGTCACTGTAAGTCAGTTGTGACTTGATGGGGGGGAAGTTCTTGATGAAACTTGCAGTTTTCCTCTGAGGCAGCTTTTTCCCCACCTCCTAGTGGTAGTGCAATAAGCAACACTTCACCCAGGCTGTGGGTTAATGGTTTGAGCGAGAGGGGAAAAAGTCAATCACATTGGGTCAAAGGAACAACAAAACTGTTGAGAAGCCATGAAAGCCCTGCATGCCCCCCTCATGAAGATTAGGTATCCTTCTAAGTGCAGAAATGCACCTTGAATTTAAGAGCTGTGTATGTCTACAGCATGCCCACTTTGTCTTTAGAAAGCATTTCACTCATTTGAAGAGAAAATATTTCCTAGGAGGATTTTTCAGCACTCCCCAAAATTACAAGTTTTTTCTATTGGTAAAGGGGGGGGGGAACCAGGAACAACTCCCCCCATTTTTCTTGGTTTTTGTTTCCAGGCCTTCGCATCTGGGGGTTGGAGCTGGCTTGGAGGGCAGCAATGGAGGAGAGTTGTAATTATGCCTCGGAAAACTCCTGCTTTAGGAGAAGAAGTCTTAGCTCCTCCACATTGGGCCAGGGTACTTTGAAGAATAACCTCCACCATTGCTGTACAGCCACTGGTTAAGATCTAGTTGCCAATCTCTCATGTTTGTGCCATGGCCATCAGAGGTCTTGCACATGGCAAACATAGCCAGTACTTTTTTCAGTAGTCACACCTTGTCTTTAGAATGAACTCCCCCTTGAGGCTCATCTGGCGTCTCCCCTCTTCTAGGTACCAGGCAAAGAGAGCCTCTTTATGCAAGCTCTCATCTTTTTGTAGCTGTTTGTATAGTCTGCTGCTAGCCTGAGGGCTGCGTAAAGAAAATGGTTCCTTGCTTTGCTCTGAGAAATAAAATCTTTGGTTCAGGCTGCGGAGAGGCCTACAGAAATCATCCCAGAGATAGTCAGAGACAGTTAGAACACAGTGACCTTGCTAGCCTAATTGTTTGCAGCTGATGTGCTAGGGAGAACCAACTACCCCTGGTCCTTCCAATTAGCACATTCCAAACAACTGAGGTTATGGGCACCTCTGTGGGAATGGGCGTGACCTACCTGCAGTATGGTTTCTCTCCTCCTCTAGTCCATCCTTGGATATCACATGCCTAGCAACCAAAAGGGAGTTACATCATCTCTCTGGTTTCTGATTGGTCTACCAGGCCTGAGGTCAATTAGAGACCCTTTCTATAAATCTAGTTAGTCTTTGCACTATGGCTAACCTGGGTGACCACTTGGCTCAGAAGTATGCCAATGGCCCCACAGCTCCAGATTTGGCATCCCACTTGATGACTGCTTGGAAGGGCTAAAGCCTGACCATCTTGACTTGCTGGAACTAACTGCCTATGATGAACCAGAATGGTAACTGGAACCTTAATTCTATGTTTTAGCTATGCTGGAAAAGCTTAGGTTTAATTGTTTTATTTCCTTCACTGTCTAGTGCTGTTTAAGTATTTTTGCACTTTAAATAAATAATTATATTTGTATTCTGTCGTGGTTTTTGTCTTCATTGACCTCAAAGCCTTTATCCAGAGCCTTGGCCTTTGAACACCTACCAGCTGACTGTTTTGTGTTTGGAAACTCAGTCTGCAGTCCCACTCTGCCGAGCTGACTTTTTTTGTTAATTCCCTGAGAAGTCGGGAGACTTGTCCTTTCCCTCCTGGGCTGCTGGGATAGATTAAAAGGACTGGTGGCACCTACCAAGACTAGGGTGAGATTTAGTCTCTCTCTGATATTTTGTGACTTTGTTTTGCCGTACCCCCCTTGTAACCAAAAGTTCTTACCCGGGGTTGGGACAGGGACTTTTGAGATACTGTTTTATGGGTTTTGTTTTAGGACACTGAATGCTGTTTTAGAACTTGTTTGAATAGTAATTGTTTTTGGATGTATTTTATGATTTTATTGTGGTAGTATTTGTAAGCCATCTCAAGCATATTTCTGGAGAGGCAGTTTTATAAATAAATTAATTTATAAACAATTTTCCTTTATTTAGGTTTTTTGTCATCTTTACTTCTTACCTCACCACTGTGTCACCATGTGTGTTGAAATGCCTAGCAGTACTACAGTGGAAGACCAAACTGGAGCTAGATCCAGGTAAAGGAGTACTGTTGGTCAGAGGTAGAGCCCATATAGGATTAGATACACAGCTTGTTTGAGTTAAAAAAATATGGATGAATTTACCTTCCTGTAGCAGTTGACCATTTTTCATTAGGTAGGCCTATGGCAGGCTTTGACAAGTATCATGCGAAAGTATATAGGATTCTCACTCAGCCATTAAGCTACCTGGATTTATTTTGCCGATACATGGTGCATTTAAAAAAATTCAATATACAATAGAGAAATAACCAATGATTTATTAATGAAGAGCACTTTATTACTGTTTACTGTAGTTAATGTATTCCAGTTGTGTTTGATTAAGTTGATGGCCTCTTTCCCCAAGGTTCACATGAACTTCTGCACCAAATAAAATGCTTTCAGGGATTCATACCACTCAGTCTCAGCACTAAGCATTCATCAAGTTAAAAGCATCCCACTCATTTAGTATTCTGTGTTGTAGTTAATTAGAGTCAAAGAAGGACCAAAAACAGAAACTTAAATTGGTCTCTGTTGCATTCTGCAGTGAGGAGGATGGCTATGATAGCTCAGACTCCTCCAGGGGAAATATATACAAGCATCCTATAAGAACAACCTTGAGAGTCGAAATGTACTGAACCCTATCTAATTAACTCTTCAGTCTGTAATCTCAACTAAACCAAATCTTCACTAAAATGTTCTCATCTCTGCCCACTTTTGTTTTTAAATTTAGACAGTCTATGTTTAAGAGGAAGCCTGAGAACAGAAGAATTACCTTATTGCATAGAACCAAAGGCCTGTCTAGTTCAGCATGGTTTTTTCCAAGCGCAAGCATGCTAAACCAAGACAGTATGCAAGGATTTGCAATATATATAACCAATAATTGTATATAGCTATGTAACACATGAACTGAATAACATCAAGTTTGGGCTATGTCTTCTGGTTCATCTCAAGTTGTGATTGATAACTTTTGTGACAGGAGGGTAGCATGGACAGACGAGTGCTTGGGAGAAGAATTTAAGGAGAGTTGAAGAATACCCGATGGTGGAGCAAGACATACTAACAAGGCACAGGTCAAGAGTAGTGTTAATGAAAAATAAGAAAGCAGGCAATTCCCTAATATCTTAGGAAGCCAAAAGCAAGAATGAAAGAACATAATAAGGCCAGTTTTTGACTTGAAATGCGGGAAAGCTGTGAGATGTCTGTTCCAATGAAGAAGGAAGATCACAGAACTGTATAAAGGTCCTTAAGAAGAATGCACAGGTTGGAGTTCACCCACAGCATCCTGACACCACATCATTCACAATGCTGGATCCCATGTCAAGTCATCAATTCATGGATTTGGTCTCTTGGAGATATGAACATATGAGAAGATTAAAGGTGAATGAGGAGACCGTCCTCTTTTAAATGTTTTGTTTTGATAATTATTCTGATAATTACTATATGCAAAGCTTTACAAGTGTAATTCTACAAAAGTCAGTTAAAATATACATGTACAGTGAATAAATCAAATAATGTGTCCCCTTACATATTTGGTTTCATAAAAGATCCCAGTACGTTACATCAAGATGTATATTACTTTACAGACAGAACACTGATGCACAAAAATACAGCCATAGAAAGGAACACAACATGCTTGCTTCCAGAATCCAGAGCTGCCTACTGTCTGAAAAAGTGTACTACAAGATTTATTATTACATTTGTATCCCATGTTTTTGCATCATGCAACTAATGTGGTGAGCCATCAAGGCTCAGAGCAGACCCAGATCTGCTCAGCTTCAGTAAGATTGCCGTACTATGTAGAGCTATACTGGATGATACCATGTCACTGTGTCTGCCATGAGGACATGGCTTTTTTTTATTTTGAAAATGCCTCTGAGCTTGATCCTGCTGGGGACCATGGCACTGAGGGGGGGGGACTTCTGTCTCCTGATCCCTCCAACTCCATTTTCAAGAGTCAAAACAGCCACATGGCTGTTCAGCTCCTGAGTACAGCATGGGAGGAGACAGAAGTCCCTCACCCCCCAAAACCACAGTCCCCAGCAGGATTGGGCCCCTGCAGCATCTCTCTATATAATAATTGTGTTTTGGGGTAGCCCTTTGCAGCTCTCCCATTGGCTGTGCAATGTACTCCCTCAGCCATTGGCCTGTCAGCTGCCACTCAAGAGTACTCATGTGCCATTGGCCGGGTGCTGGGTCTGATCCTCTTCCCCACCCACTCCCCCTTCAGCCACTGTGTTCTGTCAGAATTACTCGCAAATGGCTTTCTCTCTTGACGAAGACACTTCTCTTGCTTGCCTCCTGTGTGGGAGTAACTTTTCCCTCAGTGGCTGTTGGTAGGTGTAATGAAATGGCAGTTACCTGTGTTTGTAAGATGGCTGCCATGTGGTTGTTTGTTTAAAATGTTCCCCCATAAGGTTTAATTGAACTGTAGTTCCAGAGAGGGGCCTCCAGGGGTATCACTCACTGGGTTGAATGGGGCTTCCTTATCTGTGGGCCTACAGTTCCCAGCTGCCCCAAGGCCAAAAAGAGTGGGCAAAGAGGGACCTTCCCGAGGGGCAGGGCAGGAAAGACGATTGTGTTTAACCCCTGTTGATTTATGTTCTGTTGGTTCATAGTGTGTGCTTACTCCTACAGTTCTGCCTTATTCCTTTAGTGTGTGTGTGCTCCATAATTGTGTAAATCTCTATATGATAATTCTCTTAGCATATTGGCCATTTCCATCTCTCCCATTGGCTGTGCAGTGTGGTTCCATCAGCCATTGGGTCAGCAGCTGCCACTCAAGAGTACTCGCGTGCCATTGGCCGGGTGCTGGGTCTGCTCCTGTTCCCTGCCCACTCCCACTGCAGCCACCTTGCCTTTCAGAATAACTGGCAGATGGCGATCTCTCCCTTGACGAAGACACTTCTGCTGCTTCCCTCATTGGCTGTTGGTAGACAACCAAGCTTGGTTCAGTGTAACCTCCGTCCCCGCCCACTGCCAGCTTGGCCACTTTCCTGTCAGAATAAACTGAAAACTCTCTCCTGTTTGGCTCCACTGTGGCTGACTGACTAACGAGGTGGGCCAGCAGCCATCAAACCATTGTCTTCAACCCCCTGCTGTGCAGCTGACTTTCCCCTGGGGTTGCCAATCTCAAGGTGGGACCTGGAGATCCCCCGCTGTTACAGTTGATCTCTAGATGACAGAGATCAGTTATCCTGGAGAAAATGGCTACTTTGGAGGGTAGACCCTATGGCATTATACCCTGCTGAGTCCTTCCGCCCCCCCATGCTGCCCTCCACAGGATCTACCCCCCAAATCTCCAGGTATTTCCCTACTTAGAGCTGGCAACCTTACTTTCCCCTCAGTGCCTGTTAGTGGGCAACCAAGCTTGGTCCTGTCACCTACTTTGGCCTTTGGGAGAAAACTCATTGGGGCCAGTCCTGATAGGGTTGCCAACGCCAGGTGGGAAATTCCTGGAGATTTGAGGGATGGAGTCTGAAGAGGGTGAGGTTTCAGGAGGGGTGGGACCTCAGACAGGTACAATACCATAGACTCCACCCATCAAACCAGCCATTCCATCCTGGCAAACTATTGTTGCCAATCTCCCGGTGAGGGCTGGAGATCACTCAGAATTACAACTGCTCTGCCGGAGGGAGGGTAGAAGTCAGCTGAAGTCAGAGGGGCAGATAATGGTAGGTTGATGGTTAGCTGCGAAGGAGATGGGGTTGCCAACTCCAGGTTGGCAAATTCCTGGGGATTTGAGGGGTGGAGCCTGGAGAGGGTGGGGGTGAGGAGGGGTGGGACCTCAGACAGGTAGAATGCCATAGACTCCACCTTCCAAACCAGCCATTTCATCCTGGGTAACAATTGTTACCAATCTCCAGCTGAGAGCTGGAGATCATTCAAAATTACAACTGCCCCTCAGGTAGCAGAGATCAGTTCCCCTGGAGAAAATTGTGGACTCTGTGTCATTATACCCTGCTGAGGTCACCACAGCAAATTGTGACTGTGTACCCAAAGCCGGGGCACTCTCCCCAAGCCTCTTTAAAGAGCTCATTGTATTTATTTCCACAACGGGCCTTATTCCTAGTTTTCAATAATTAAAAAATAGCATCTACTATGGTGCCGTGTCTGTGTGGTATATGGTTTCATCTAGTTTGTCCCTTAGTCGGATTCAGCAAATGAATATTTATTCCTTAACATCAATATTTTGATAAGCTCTAACTGGTGTTCATGAACTAGAATTGCATTGTATGCATGGACATTTATTACCAACTTTAAAGGAATCCCAGTCTAATACATATTATTGGATCCAGAGAGCCTCTCTGCTATTTCCCTTTATTAAAATGCTTTCGCACTATACAATTTGAGCCATCCTATACCTTCACAAGCCTTCTCTGACTTTCTTTCCAGGTTTGCAGCCTGTCTCTGCACCACATCCCTGCTTCCCCTTGAAAACATTCTAGTGTGATGGCCATTCTGTTCCTGGGGCTGTTTCTCCCCTTTGCCACCTTACCGGATAGCTGGACCCCCCCCCCCAGCCTTTATTCCAGAGCCATCTGTAGGGTTGCCAGCTCCAGGTTGGGAAACCTCTAGAGATTTGATGATAGAGCCTGGGGAGGACAGGGACTTCAGTGGGGTACAATGCCATAGAGTCCATCCTCCAAAGCATCCATTTTCTCTGGGAAAGTTGATCTCTATAGTATGAAGATCAATTCTAATTCTGGGGGATCCCCAGGTCCCACCTGGAGGCTGGCATCCCTAGCCATCTGCCTTGCCCCAATCTCATTGCCTGCAATGCTCTACTGATATCTCTTTGTCATGAGCAGAAAGAAGCCAGGACTTCCCCTCAGCACCTGGTACTTCCTCTCTACTTTTCAGCTGGTCTCAGGTGTTACTGGGTGCTGGCTCAGGGGAGGAGAGGCCACCCTGCCCACAACAGCCCTGTACCCAACCTTGCATGTATACATCTGGCTGCATTGATTGAGGTACAGAGCCAACATGCGATTGCAGCAGCCTCCTCCCTCCCCCAGACATTGGCCAGACAGTCTGGATGGCCAACGATCAGGGCTTACAGGCCAAATCCTTTCCCTTCTGTTGCCTAGGGAAGGACCATGACTCAGTGGTAGAGCATCTGCTTGGCATGCAGAAGATCCCGGTTTCCATCACTGGCATATCCAGTTAAAGTGATCAAGTAGTAGGTGATGTGAAAGAGCTCTGACTGAGACTCTGGAGAGCTGCTGCTAGTCTGAGTGGATAACAGAGACTTTGCTGGACCAATGGTCTAACTCAGTATAAGGCACCTTAATACATGTAGCACTAGTATTCAGAGGTTTACTGCCTCTGGATATGGGGGTTCCTTAGTACTAGTAGACACTGGTGGACCTATCCTCCATTAATATCTAATGTCCTTTGAAGCCACTATTATTTGCTCATCCATAAATCAGTATTATGCACTGCTGAACATATAGAACATAACATATCATGTGTGTGTGTTTGTATACATATATACATAAAATAAAGCCCCTGTTATTTGAAGCCACTATTATTTGCTCATCCATAAATCAGTATTATCCACTGCTGAACATATAGAACATGACGTGTGTGTGTGTGTGTGTTCATATACATATATACATAGTATAAAGCACACAATACAAATGGCCAAAATCGAAAACAGGAGAATCATTGACAAAAATATAATGGAATGTAAAAAGAAATGAAATAGGAAACATTCCCTCATCCTTAATTGAAGGGGGCCCTTAGCTAAATGAAAGCTACATAGGAGATTACTACTAAAGTATGAAAAAGCACTTCAGGCACACAAAAACCTACCTGATACCACATACCTCCAAGAAGCACATTCTGCAACAAGGAAAGGCCAAGATATGTCATATTTCTACCTCTAGATCAAAATACAAGAGAGCTTGTCACTCTTCTGCCTGCCATTCTTATTCTTAAGCATTGCCAATAAGCCCTTAAGACAAGCACTCAGTTGTAATGTACCAATTTCTATGCTTGTGGAACACGAACTGTTTCTTGGTGATAACATTTTATTTAATTATGTCTGCAAGCATCATAACTTATATTGATGAACATGGATTGGTGTAGTTGTTTAAGCCTATAATGAACTAAATGTTACACAGAATACAATTTTCCTCTTCATTTACTTTAATTTATTCTGGTTGTAAATGCTGTCGCTTCCATGATTATGGAATAAATCTCACTGTAGGATCAATTACTACAGTTTAAAAATTAGACTTAAGAGTTGTTTTGTAATTATGGACAGGTTTTGATGCCATTAGATCTCAGCACTATTTTTCATAAAATATTTTCAAGCTAATGACATAGCATTTGAGTTAACACCCTAAAGCCCTTGAGATGAAATCTTGTCAAAATATGATTCATATCTAAATTAATATCTTTTTCAAAAGTACATGTTAAAATTATATTTCTTTGGTGCAACAAAGTTAAGCTGAAAACTGATTGAAATTTATGCATAGTTAGATTATTCCACTCACCTCAGTGCACAAAACTTTGCTCACAATTCTGCCAATGTTAACTGGATTTTAAAAGTTCCTGTATTTCAAGGGGAAGTATAAGTGAAGATGGCTGTCTGATGAGGCTTTACAAATAGCAGAGGAAAGAAGGAAAGCGAAAGGCAAAGGCTAAAAGGAAAGATTTACCCAACTGAATGCAGATTTCCAGAGAACAGCAAGGAGAGATAAGGAGGCCTTCCTGAATGAACAGTGCAAAGTAATAGAGGAAAACAATAGAATGAGAAGGACTAGAGATCTCTTCAAGAAAATTGGAGAAATCAAGGGAGCATTCCATGCAAAGCTGGCCATGATAAAGGACAAAAACGGTAGGGACCTAACAGAAGCAGAAGAGATTAGGAAAAGATGGCAAGAATTCACAGAAGAACTATACAAGAAAGACCTCGATGTCCTTGACAACCACGACGGTATAATCACTGACCTCGAGCCAGACATCCTGGAATGTGAAGTTAAATGGGCCTTAGAAAGCATTACTAACAACAAAGCTAGTGGAGGTGATGGTATTCCAGCTGAGCTATTCAAAGTCTAAAAAGATGATGCTGTTAAAGCGCTGCACTCAATTTGCCAGCAAATTTGGAAAACGCAACAGTGGCCACAGGATTGGAAAAGGTCAGTATACATTCCAATCCCGAAGAAGGGCAATGACAAGGAATGTTTAAACTATCGCACAATTGCACTCATATCACATGCTAGCAAGGTCATGCTCAAGATCCTACAAGCTAGGCTTCAACAGTACGTGGATAGAGAACTGCCAGAAGTACAAGCTGGGTTTCGAAGAGGTAGAGGAACTAGAGATCAAATTGCCAAAATTCGCTGGATTATGGAGAAAGCAAGAGAGTACCAGAAAAACATCTACTTCTGCTTCATTGACTATGCTAAAGCTTTTGACTGTGTGGATCACAACAAACTATGGCAGGTCCTTAAAGAGATGGGAGTACCAGACCACCTCACATGTCTCTTGAGAAACCTGTATAAGGGTCAAGAAGCAACAGTTAGAACCGGATATGGAACAACTGATTGGTTTAGCATAGGAAAAGGAGTACGACAAGGATGTATATTGTCACCTTGCTTATTTAATATATATGCAGAGTACATCATGTGAAATGCTGGCCTGGATGAATCACAAGCGGGAATTAAGATTGCTGGGGAAAAGATCAACAGCCTCAGATATGCAGACGATACCACTCTAATGGCAGAAAGTGAAGAGACTCAAGAGCCTCTTGCTCAGGGTGAAAAAGGAGAGTGCAAAAGTGGGCTTGAAGCTCAACATCAAAAAAACTAAGATCATGGCATCCCGCTCCATCACTCCTTGGCAAATAGAAGGGGAAGTTGTGGAAGTAGTGAAAGACTTCATGTTCCTGGGATCCCAGATCACCGCAGACTGTGACAGCCGCCATGAAATTAAAAGACGCCTGCTCCTTGGGAGGAGAGTGATGGCGAACCTAAATGGCATGATAAAAAGTAGAGACATCACCCTGCCAACAAAAGTCTGCATGGTCAAAGCAACGGTATTCCCAGTAGTCATGTATGGCTGAGAGTTGGACGATAAGAAAGGCCGAGTGCCGAAGAATAGATTCTTTTGAACTATGGTGCTCAAGAAGACTCTTGAGAGTCCCTTGGACTGCAAGAAGATCAAATCAGTCAATCCTAAAAGAAATCAACCCTTACTGTTCCCTGAAAGGCCAGATAATGAAACTGAAGCTCAAATACTTTGGCCACCAAATGAGAAGGGAGCACTCACTGGAGAAGACCCTGATGCTGGGAAAGATTGAAGGTCAAAGAAGACGAGGACGGCAAAGGATGAGATGGTTAGACAGTGTCATAGATGCAATGAACATGAAATTGAGCAAACTTCAGAGGACAGCAGAAGACAGGAAGGCCTGGTGTGATCTGGTCCATGGGGTCGCAAAGAGTCGGACTCGACTGTGCGACTGAACAACAACAACAAAAATAAGTGAAGATTTAATGTTCTCTTTAAAATTAATAGAAACTTAGTATATAACTTTGGCTGGACTGTGCCTAATTCCTGGATTATTCCTAATACTGTATTCTTTCAAAAGTTTATGTACCTCTGCAAAATCAAAGTTTTAATAGCAAAGGCTAGCCAATGTGGTATGGTGGTGAGACTAATATCTGGGAAATTTGCTAAGTAACCATGGGCCAGTCATTCCCTTGTAACATAATCTTTCTCACTTGTATGTTGTTGTGAGGATCCAGAAGAGGTGAGAACAAAATTGTAATCCTCTTTGGGTCCCAGAGGGAATAAAAGTGGGGTAGAAATATATAAAAATGTTAAAGTATGAGGTAAATTCCATACTAGATCTCAAGGAAAGCCAGAGAATCGATCTCATTCTTATCCTGCCCTTTCTCTATGGTGCTCAGGCCAGTGTTTTTGACAGAAGAATGGGCTAGACTGGGAACTAAGTAAACCACAGTGATGAATACACGTGGTTACAGCCATCTTGCTCAAGCAGCTGTCAGCTTTGTGGCTGTACCATAGGTATGTTGTTTGAGTTTCCTTTCCTTTTGCCTTACAAGCCACTTACACATATGGACAATAGGTGAAATCCATTCTTCCCCAGGGTCATGTAATTAAATGACATAAAAGTAGAAGAGATTGGATTTATACCCCGCCCTTCACTACCCAAAGGTGTCTCAGAGCAGCTTACGAGATCCTTTCCCTTCCCCTCCCCACAACAGACACCCAGTGATGTAGGTGGGGTTGAGAGAGCTCTGATAGAAACTGCTCTTTTTCAAGAACAGCTCTTATCAGAACTATGGCTTGCTCAAGGTCATCCAGCCAGCTGCAAGTGGAGGAGTGGGGAATCAAACCTGGTTCTCCGAGATTAGAGTCCGTGCATTTAACCACTACACCAAACTGGCTCTTGGGGAGGTACTATGACTTTGACACATGAAAGCACATGTGATTAATGGAACATGAGCTGAACTCGGGGGCATTCAGAAATCCCTGAATGTAATCCCCAAGACCTGGCATTAATAATGTCAATAATAATCAGACACTCCACCCCTACATTTCCCAGAGTGTACTATAATGTGGTGTCCTGACCTGGATGGCCCAGGCTAGCCCAATCTCATCAGATCTCAGAAGCTAAACAGGGTCAGTTCTGGTTAGTATCTGGATGGGAAACCACCGAGTAAGTCCAGGGTAATTATACAGAGGAAGGTAATGGCAAACCACCTCTGCTCCATTCTTGCCTTGAAAAGCCTATGGGGTCACCATAACTGGGCTGTGATTAGATGGCACTTTTTACCACAATGATGTGATGCCCTGTATGCTTCAGAAACAGCCTCCAAGATGTCATGGGACAGGGAATGGTATTATCTTCCAATTGTCCCAAGCTGATCCCTTATCAGCATAGATCTCTTACCCCACAGAAACAGCTCCCATTGGCACAGTCAGTAGTGGTAGGAAGAAAGCTTGCATGTAACTAATGTGATCTTCTCTTCTCCTCCCCGGTCTTTCCTACCCACTGAACTCTGAAAACTTTGTAGTAGACCGCAAGCTGCAAGAATAACACAGGGATCTGAATAGTAACTAAAGCTTCACACTGTGTTTATAAAAACAGCTTTTGGTATAATATCCCTATTAATGAAATTATTTTTTCTTCTCCGGTTTTGATTTGTTAATATTTGAATATCCCAAGTGATGAAGGATAGTATAGCAGGGCAAACCCACAAATACAGTGCAAAGAAAAAATAGATATACAGTTTAGAAGCTCCTGCAAGCCCACAAAATCAGTTCCCTGAACAAATATAACTCCTGTACATTAAGGTATGATAAAAATTAGAGAAATCACCCTGCCAACAAAAGTCTGCATGGTCAAAGCAATGGTATTCCCAGTCGTCATGTATGGCTGCGAGAGTTGGACTATAAGGAAGGCCGAGCACCGAAGAATAGATTCTTTTGAACTATGGTGCTGGAGAAGACTCTTGAGAGTCCCTTGGACTGCAAGAAGATCAAATCAGTCAATCCTAAAAGTAATCAACCCTGACTGTTCCCTGGAAGGCCAGATAATAAAACTGAAGCTCAAATACTTTGGCCACCAAATGAGAAGGGAGAACTCACTGGAGAAGACCTTGATGCTGGGAAAGATTGAAGGTCAAAGAAGACGGGGACGGCAAAGAATGAGATGGTTAGACAGTGTCACAGATGCAATGAACATGAAATTGAGCCAACTTCAGAGGACGGCGGAAGACAGGAAGGCCTGGCGTGATCTGGTCCATGGGGTCGAGAAGAGTCAGACTCAACTGTGTGACTGAACAACAACATTAAGGCAGAATCAAAGAGAGTGCAATCTACCACAGAGCAGTCTTAGCCAGAACTTGGTGTCAACCAGAGTCTAAAAACTGAAAAGAGAGCTCTTGTGCATGCAGAAAACGGCATGTGCAAACAGAAGAGATTTCCCCTTCTTTCTGCTTTCCTGGCTCTCCTGCAACAGGGGGAAAGCATTTCTTTCTACATTTTTTAATGTCAGGTGACCAAATACCTGCAAATAAGAGAGTCTGACTCCTAGTGCACAGTTATTAGATTATTTAAACTGAGTGAATGCATGCACAGGAGACATGTTCTTGCAAAGACTGCTTTAACTTAGGGCCATTCAGTGAAATTGGATTCATGCAAATTTCATTGCCCAACAACCAACTGCTTAATTATAATAATCTGTAATGAAACTAATGAATTTGGAAGAGGCAGAGTGGGAGGAGAATTGGGAGAAATTATGACCTGTGGTAAATGTAATTGAACAAATAAGATTATTCAACAAACATTTTATTCATTCACTGTAACATGCACAAATTTCCCTACCATTTTGCTGTATTTAATAATATAAAGCCCCTTAACTGATCAAACCATTACATGTACTTTCATTGAAAAGGTAGACTGAAAATTAATACACAGGTGAATAAACCTGCTGTTTTATTTAATAAAAATAAACCTGCTGTCATGATAGTTCATATCTCTTCAGGAGACATAAAATAAAGTTATATCCCTATATTAAATTTATAATATCCAACCTTTCAGAATTACAAGAATGATTCAAGTATGTCAGAATCCAGCTGAGAAAGAAAAAAACTCAGGTTCCATCTGATTATTTCATTTTAGTAAAGTTCTCAGCTGTTAAAAGCCAAGACCCTGCTTGTATGTAGTGCCATAGATGAGGGGTTCCCAATCTTGTTGAACCTGTGAGCCCTTCTTGAATTTTGAGAATGGGTAATGCGTGCCACCAAAAAAATTACTTGCTATGCAGACTTGCTCTTATTGGGGGATTCCATAAAATGTTTGAAGGCTCCATAAAATGCTCGAAGATAGTTTTCTTGTGTTACTTTCTCTTATGTATCTCATTACACTGGATGAGAAATTGATTGGTGGTGAAATATCAGAATCTTACTTTGGCTCTGTAGGAGAAACTATTGATTGCACAAAACCCAGGTCTTTATAAAACCCATTTGAGCTACATAACTGCTTTTACAACTTTGGGGTCATGAGTAGTCAGTGATGTTGAATTGTTTGAAAACAAAAGCTTTTCCCTTGCATTAAATATGTAAGACATATCAATCAATAAGCAGCCAATTTATGGCAACCCTAACAAGGGGCTTTCAAAGCAAGTGGGAAGCAGAGATGGTTTGCCATGGCCACCCTCTGAAGAGCCTTCCTTGGTGGTCTCCCTTTCAAGTACGAACCAATGTTCGCTCTAAGCTGTGTCATCTTGTGAGTAGAAATTCTACCTTGTGAGCCGAAAGATCTACTAGTCTTAAAGTTGTGAATGGGCCTACATTCTTAATGGGGGAAAGAGAGGAATTAAAAATGAGGAAGAAGTGGGCTCTGGTTCAGCAAAATTTATGCTGGAATAAAATATTATTATCCTTTAAGTTGCTACAAGACTCTCGCTTATTTATCTAACACTAGAGAATTAAAAGGTAGTAATAATGAAAGCCACCTGAAAAGCCATAGTGCTAAAGATGGAACTTGCATTACCTTAGCAAATGTGTGTTCCCAAACCCACTTTTGCCAAGGTAACACAAATGCAAGTGTAGAGAATACAGATGTAGGGAAGAAAAGGATTGGTTGGAAGATGGGTGCTTAATTGCTAACAAATTCTCCATTCTAAACATCTTTGCATACCACTGGCAATACTGACCTTGATAGGCTAAGAAAGAGAGAAAGACACAGAAAGAGAGAGAAACAGAGAGAGACAGAAAGAGAAATAAAGAAAAACAGAGAGACAGAGACAATGCTCATGAAGTATCAGACAGTACATGCCATGAGCATGAGTCTGTCCCAAACTGATTTGACTACATCTTTTCAGCAGAACTGGGAAATCTGCATAGCATCAGGAGATTGATAAATAATCATTTGTAAATTATTCTAATGAACTCTGGCCATGAAAGCCTTCAACAGCATATTGAATCCTTTGTAAAATTTATCTCAAATGGGATCTGTTCAAAAATTGTATGTGTGGCATAATGGTTTTGTGTGTTTATTTGTGTTTAGGGATGGGCACGAACGAGCTCATGAACATTTTTTCATTATGAATTTTGGCTGGTTCTTGGTTTGTGAACTTCACAAACTGCAGTCTGTCCATGAACCTCTATGAACTTTTGAGTCAGTTCGTGGAGGTTCATGGGGAGCAAAAAGCAAGGCTTTAAACCTCTCTATATAAACATCTTTTCTCTATATATGACTTGCTTTTTAAAAGAAAGAAAGAAAGGAAGGAAGCTGGCAGTACAGATGTATCATTTGAATGTTAGTGAGCATTTTTACATTAGCAAGAATCTATTTTCTAACACACACGCACCGTAGCATGGCAGGGGAAACCTTCAGGGAGCTTGGTGGCTGATGGAGAAAAGTGCACCCAAAACTCCCATGTGGATGTTAAGTCATAAATAAATGCTATGTTTTCTTTACAAAAATCCTACCCTTTGATGTTTGTCCAAGTAGTCCTTACTAGCAACATGAATGGCTGCTGATCTGTTTGAATTGGCAATGCCAATTGTTGCAAAAACCCAATACAAACCCCTCTGGCAGATGTTTGCAGTTGTTCATCATGAATTCACTTACATCTGATCTACACTTTTGAACACTGTATGTTCGACTACTGAATATGTCAGATTTGCACCATCCCTAGTATTAGTCCTAACAGCCTCAGCAGCTTGGGCTGGACCATACCAGTTGTAATTTTGATCATTGGACTCTCTGTAATGAAATCTAGAAAGGTCATTTGCAAAAGGAAGGCTGCCCAGTGTACATTTGAAATGGCCCCAAAGCAGAGAAATCATGCCTCAGGAAGTATAAAACTAAATAGATGTATGGAGGTTTTTTCCTCTCAGTTCCTGTTATATTTCTTTGAGTTCTAACTGTCCTTGCTGCAGAATGGTGAGCAGCATTTGAGCCAGTGCTATTGTTTTCCAGTGCCAAGAAAGATTAATAAATCTGCATCTGACATGATCCCTCCAGTGCCACATAGATCTGAACAATGGGACAAGCCACTTGATATAGAGATTTTTCTTTCCTGCAACGTGAATGGCTGACAGCATCAGGGATTTTGCCTCATGCATGCAAAATGTTCTAAGCAGCCTCTAATGATGGTCTCTCTGTTGTTAGAGAGAATCACATGTTCTGTCATCAGGCAAAAGTTACATACACTCCAATCCAAAAAAGCTCGAGTTAATTAGTGGAGAAATCATCCAGACATTGAATAATTCCAGCCTGATTATTATCCAGTGCAATGCTATCATGGACACCAGGACTGATCTTTTTTAAAAGCACACTCTGTCAGTTTTGAATGGTTGTTCTATAAATACAGATGGACTGAGTCATAGAGTGATACAAGCATGTTTGACATATTCCGTTTTGGAATGTCATCACAAGATGCAGGTGGCAGGCTTCCCAGGCCATCATTGAAGAGCAAGAGAACAAGAACTTGTTATAGAGTTACACTAGTGATGCTTATTTCATGAAGAGTTTCACCACCAACACTGAAACATTTAATTTGGATTCAAATAGGGATGTGCATTCTGGAATTCCCAAGGTAAAAATATACAATAAAATTGCTGTTTTGGGTTGAGACCATGTTTTACCAGAACAGTTACACAACTCCAGGATTTTTAGGCATTATGAAAAACAACCATCTCTAAAATCTGTGTAGCTTTTCGTGTTCAGGTATGTTGCCCTAAGTGGTTGTGAGGGTCTCCTGAGTTTGTTGGGGAATTAACCAGGAAACCCAAACAATGCAAGAGGGGGTAATCAAGCAGGATCTCCACCTATATTTACGGGGATTTTTTTCCTCAGTAGAACTCTCAAAATGAACCAGGCCATGATTAATGAAATGTTTTTAATTAAAGTGAATTACAGAATAAAATCAAAAACTTATTAATCGAAGAGCACTCTAAAAGCACACATACAAGTTCAGAAAGTAAAGGTGGCTGCTTCTACAGACTGAGAGGAGAACTTAATTTATGGAACTATATTTACCTATCCAAGGAACAGAGATCCAAGAAGAAGGATGAGAGAGATGAACTGGATGTATCCAGCTCCATGTTGTGAGTGTGTGTCCAAACACACACATACCAAAAACGATGAGAGACTAAAAGAGACAGACACTCTACTGAACAGAATGTGGCTGGTTATACTCTTTTGGGGCATGATGTGATTGCTTCTAGAACAATGCAGTAATGGTGTGAATGAAACAATATTGTTTGAGCAAGGAAGCTTCATAACATTCCCAGGAATTGCAAGTGCAATGTAACATTCATGTGAAATGTCTATTGTGTCTGGTGAACTCTAATTGCCAGGACAACAAATCATTACAAAGTGGCGTTATGGGATTAAAATGGTTTTGACTATAGGATAACCAGGTAAGGCAAGGTAAGGTGGGGAAATGGGTTAGTTTTACTGGCTTTTCCTGAGAAATTAATCTTTGACACTGATGGATTTAAAGAGGGAAGGGAACTGCCAAAAACCAGACCTTTTCACCTTTGGGATTAGTTTTTCAGACAGGCCTCTGGTCAATATTTGATGGCATACATTTCATATGACTGTAGGGCCTATTTTGATCCTATTTGCAGACGAGGGAAGAGTCTTGAATGAGTGACCCTGTGAGATGCTAAGAGATGGAAGGTTGCTTGTGTCACCTATTTATAAGTACCAAGCTTGTCCTTCCAAGGGAGGAGGAGGTCGAGGCATAACTGATTCTTCCCATCAGCTGCCACAGTCACTGTGTTTTTCTTTGATTCTCTGAATTTCCCAGGCAGCTGCATTTCTCCCTTCTAATTGGATCCAATCAGGTGAATGTTGCCTGGCCCAGGGAATGTAGTTCCCAGCTGGCAAGAGTCTTGCCCTGCCTAGGAAGACTGACTCCTCACTGGTGCAAGCCAGCTGTGAGACTGTCTGGTTCATTTTCCTTCCCTCACTCCTTTGTGTGTGGGGGCCCCTTTTCAAGGGCTATTTTCCCCTCCTAGTTTGCAAATAGGACGGCTGGGGTCACCTTTTTCAGGAACCAATAGAATTGGACCCGTTGGTCTAGTTTGCTTGAAACTTGGGGAGGATGAGTCTTCCTTGGACAGGCAGAACTAGCCCCTCTGCAATTTTGGTGATATTTGACAAACAGCCACTCAATCTCACCCTGAAAAAAATCCCCATAAGGAATAATAGTAAAGGTAAAGGTTCACTTGCTCGAAAGCCAGTCGAATCCGACTCTAGGGTTGCAGTGCTCATCTCCTCTCCATTTCGAAGCCGAAGAGCCAGCGCTGTCCAAAGACATTTCCGTGGTCATGTGGCCGGCATGACTAAACACCAAGGCACACAGAACGTTGTTACCTTCCCACTGAAGTGGTACTTATTTATCTACTTGCAATTTCTTGCTTTCAAACTGCTAGGTTGGCAGGAGCTGGAACTACAGACAGGAGCTCACTCCGTCATGCGGCACACTCTGGTCTCATATAATTCTGGAATCTTGGAAAAACCAAAACCTGAATCCTGAAATGGTACCAGCAGGACCTGAATACTATTGAATACCACTATGATACATAAATCTTCCCACACAACAAAGGATCTGAATGTGTAAACACTGTCAGCTTTTACAGTGCTGATCACACATAGATATAACCATTGCAAAGAACTGTCAAATTGTTGAATACACGTTGAGGTTTCAGATTTGCTGTTGAAGCCCCCGTTAGGGTTACCTCAAGCTTCAGTGATAGGCTACTGGGACTTGGGTCTTTTTGGTGTTGGTAATATCCTTGGGAAATTTGGGGGGAACTTGAATATATGCAGTAATTACTTGCTAGCAAAACCTAAACTCATAATCCTATAACAACACAATCCTTTAACAAACACATCACTTATAACTTTTGAGCATATAACATTGTACGATGTGACACATTTGTAGAATTTTAAAAGTTTAAATTACTTAGATTTCAAAAAGCTAAAGTGCAAATATAACCAATACCAGAAATGGAATTGAAAACTTGTTCACCCCATCCAAATATTCCAGTGCTGATCATGGAACCAGCACTCCACTCTGCAGATCACTGTTCTCTCAACTCTGCAGAAAAGTTCAGAAAGCATAGCAATTGCACCCAACCCGAGTCCTTAGCAAATCCTGCTAGAGTCCACCAGTCATCGGATGGCCAGCAGCATCCCCATAATGGGCAGAGATGTACAGCCATATTGGTCCACACAAAATCCAAATACAAGAACAAAATCTGTCAGGACAAACCAAATTGACACAAAACAATATACAAACTTTCAATTTCACCAGAATTCTCCTTCAGGCCAGATGTAATGAAATTTTAAAAGATAGAGGGTTAGAAGGTAGAATTCTCAGGCTGTCTTCTTCAGGTCTGATCATACTAACCAGGGCATACTGACAGCCATTCCTCTTGACATCAGCCCACTTACTATTCACATACAGACCGCAACAAGGGAGGGATCACAGGTCACAGCCCCTCCACTGCAAGGAGGATGGTTGCATAAGTGGAAGAGGTCTTCGCATGAACTCATGTCATGGATGTGGCTTTGAGTACCCTCCTACAACTATGTTTCTTCTTGTCTTCTTGGACTGTTTCTGAAGGGGGTCAAGTGGTTAAGACGCTGAACTGCAGGCCGGAAGGTCGGTAGCTCAGCAGTTCAGAGACCTGAGTGCCGCGTGAGGGAGTGAGCTCCCGTCTCTGGCCCCAGCTCCTGCCAGCCTAGCAGTTTGAAAGCAAGAAATTGCAAGTAGATAAATAGGTACCACTTTGGTGGGAAGGTAACAGCGTTCTGTGTGCCTCGGCGTTTAGTCATGCCAGACACATGACCATGGAAATGTCTTCGGACAGCGCTGGCTCTTCGGCTTGGAAACGGAGATAAGCACTGCAACCCTAGAGTCGGATTCGACTGGCTTTCGAGCAAGGGAAACATTACTATTCTATCCTAATCCTTTAATAGAAATAAAATTCTAAAAACTCTATTCAGTGCCTTTCTAACTATTGTAAGTGTTATGGCAGGATTAATTTTCAAATCCTTTTAAAAGCCATGATTTATTAACATTACTACCACATTAGTGCATTAATCTTAAATTAAAAGTAAAGCCAATTTAATCTAACAAGATTCCTTTCCATCCTAGTTTCTGCCCAAATGTGTAAGCCATTTAAATACTCAAATATTTAAGTTTCATTCCAATCTTAAAACTTCTCTTGGTGAAATTATTGCTGATTGTAATAAAGACTTAGTTCATATATGTTTGCTGATTTCATTGCTGGTGAATCTAAATTCTCGATGTTTCTACTTTTCTGAATAAATGGAGCCTACGTGCCAAACTCCATGTTATAGAGGGGATTTGTCATCCTTGTTTTTGATACCTCAAAACTTGTGCAAAGATGGGAAGATATTGGAGCAGGTCAACAGCTCTGATGAAAGCTGGGTGTGTGTGTCATCCATTCCCCCAACCCATTTCCTCAGTTGAAAAGATTGTGATACAATGTGGGTTTGATGCACTAAGCCTTGCCACCCTCTCACTTTTTCCCTCCTTGCTCCAGCCCCCACTGAACATGCCTTTGGCCATGCAGGTCCCATGATTCCAGCATCACCTTTTTGGTGGTCAAAGAGATCCCCCTCTTCCCCTTTTCACCAGCTGCAGAGCTGGCTGGAACCAGCCCTTTATGTATATACCTGTCTTTTCCCCTCTATTATGGTTAATGCTATTTTGGGAGATGTGATTTTGATAAGTGAGATGGTATGAGGGGAGAAGATTGATTCTCTCCCTCTAGCTTCACTGTTCTGATTTAATTTGCCTCTACTTCCAGCCAATGACTGCACTGAAGCCTATAAAAGTCTATGTGATACTCAGTGTAGTGCCCATGGTGCCATGGTGCCCCCAATGTGTTTTCTTGTGCACTCTTCCTTCTCTTCCAAAGCATCTCTTCCCCTTCAGCAAAGAGCCGCTTTTGGCTTTCCCCCACCTTACTGGAGTAGGAGATGCTTCTGAAGAGCCCAGAGAGCCTTCAAGGAACACCCATGCAGAAAAAAGCCGTCTTCATCAGAGGGGAACACTTGGAACTGCTCAACACTTTGTGATTGCCCCCCAGGGAAACCATTTCACAACAGATTGCACTCCTTGCCTACGGCTGCACCCACTGCCTAGTTTCGAAAATCCAAAAGCACCTGTGGGCTCAACAAGATTGTGATTCCCTGCTGTAGGGGATCTGGTCAGGCATCTCCCACATGACATGCAGTTTGGCCTGTGTACAAAAAAGTAAATGCTACGTTAGCATATTTATAACGTGTCCCCCTGTTTAATTCATTGAATGTGTGTGGACAATATGGCAACTACAATCTGACATTCCATTTTTGAAAATATTTATCCAAAATGTTTGCTTTGAAAAGGAATTGCTTAAGCTTCGTGTAGCAAGGAATTGCCATTTCAGCATGGACAGGCCATAGTTAGCAGCATGTGAACATTGCTGTGATGCAGACTGTGCAACTGATTCCCTGCGGGAACTGTAAAGTGAGTAACCTCCAATGATGTGTTTCAAATTGTATGGGAAGGGGATTGTAATTGAAGCAACAAGCTTCAGCATGTACCTCCCTTGTGCCTCTTTGTCTTCCGTCTGTTGATGAATTTTGGAGGAGGAAGAAGCTTGGAAGAACTGGGCTGTTTATTGGAACCAAAGAACAGATGTGCATGATGATCATCTGGGGTGAAATAGAAATGTGTGCAGTTATATATTACACAAGAATTTCTCCCCCCATCATTCTCAATTAGCTTTTGGAAAGCACTGAATACAATGTCACCAGCTGCTATCCCAAGCAATTGTGCATGCTTGAAGAAGGAAATAGGCCTTAGATAAGGTCTGCCGTCTGGCAATTCATCCCAGCACCTTTGAAGAAATGTTATTCATCCTCCTGTCCTCTGAAAGCAACACTGATGGCCTTTTTTCCAGTCTGTATTAAATTTATTTACACTGAAAGCAAAAACTAAACATCCAGTTTTCCTGTTTCAAAATTGAATGCAGCCATTGTCTTCTGCCTTTGGCAGGACCCTTTGGTCCTTTGTAAAAGATAGGAATCCTGTGACTTTAACAGCTGAGCAAAAAGGCAGGGTTTTGGCATGTTTGACTGACCATGCTCAATTTTTCTCTTCTACACCGCTCTTAAAATGTGGTAGACTCTTGACCACCTTTGCATCTGGGCAAGGTCCAATGAGAAAATGAAGATATGTTCCTTGAACATATAGTGTCATCCCTGGTGATCTCTATCACTATAAGGACATTGCTTTTAAGACAGGACAATACTGTGAGATACAAGCTTTTTTTATGAAAAATTGTAGTCTATAGTAATTGGTGCCAAGACTATAGCCAAGTAGCTATGGTTGTGTGTGAGATCTTGAGGCCATAGAATGCAATCAAAAAGGTTCTGGCAGCTTAAAGATAAAGCCCTTGGAATTCTCTCCAAGGTCATTCCTAAGAGCTGATTCACATTTTCACAAGGACGATCACCTCAGAGTGTACTTGAGTAATTTCTTATTGTGGTGTGAGCATTCTTACATTGTGATCTCCATTCACATCAGAAGCTTATCCATTAAAATACTTAGAAAACTTTGCCTTAGGAATGACTGAGAAATCCTATTGGCTCAGAGTTCATAATCAAATGGGTGTTATCTCCCCCCCCCCAGTACGGCACATGTTGCATTGAACTGTACCACAAGGACTTCATGTTAGCAGTTGGGGGGTGGTGCAACTTTCCTATTTCCTTTGGAAGACAAACATGCACCCAGTGTTCTGTAAAAAGGGTAATATTTTGGAGTGTCCTGAGGGTGCATTTCTGTGACCCAGAAATCTTTGCAGAAGTGTATTCAAGGAATTAAATTATTTAGTGTGATATTTAAAATGATTTTACTTTTTTTATATCAAGTTGCAGCTGGCACCCTCATAAGTTTTCCAAGGCAAGAGATGTTCAGAGGTGGTTTGCCATTGCCTGCCTCTTTATGTCCTTTGTAGTCTCCCATCCAAATATTTGCCAGGGCCGACCCTGAGTAGCTTCTGAGATTTTCTAATGTGGCATTATTGAAGCCTTACTTTCCCAGCAAGCTTAGCTTTTGGTATTGGGTTGCTATGAAAATATTGGACGAAATGAAGCATAGCAAAGAAAGATTCAGGAGGAAACAAGTGTTCAGTCCCTCTGCCTATATGGTTAGTTTTTGTGAGGAGGGGGAGCAACCTCCCTTGTTTTAGGAGCCTGAGAAAGGAGGAAAAGGATCACTAACACATCAATGCACAATTCTCTGTGCCTGCACAGCAAGTGAGAATTTTAATTGCTCACTGAAAAGAATAACTTGCTCTTATCTGGCTGACGTTTGGGAAGGAAGCTCCCCTGAGTTGGTTAGCGATCGCTGAGACTGTCATCCCTGTTCTGGAGGGAAAGTTATTCTTGCAAATGCATTGCCCATTGATATCAGTGAGAGCAACTATCAGACGAATACAGCTAGCTTTACCTCAGATATTGATGGATCTGATTCAAGATTTTTTTAATATATATTTAGTTTTACAAGTACATAGGCATAAATCTCCAAGTTTTTCATACATTATGAGCAATGTTCCCTCTAAGCTGTGGAGTCTTGTGAGCAAAAATTCTACTTTGTGAGCTACTGGCATTAAAGTTGTGAGCCAGCCATTTGGCCACTGCATAAATTAGTTTGCTCTGGAGCCATCCTTCCTGAGCGAAGACAAAAATGTGTGAGCCGGAGGGTAAAAAACTGTGAGCTGGCTCACACTGACTCAGCTTAGCGGGAACACTGATTATGAGTCTATCATTCTACATCATAATTTATCCATTTATAAACTCTCGACCAACTTTTCATATACATTTCCTCATCCTTGCCTTGCATTAATAGACTCAGCTTATCAATTTCTGCTAAATTCAACAGTCTATGAGTTAGTTCTTCCCTGCTGGGAGTTTTCTCTGATTTCCAGTATTTTGCTAATAAAATTCTAGCCATGTTATTACCAATATCATTAGATATTTATCCTGAAATTTGACATCTTCGGGGATCATATTAAGTAAATAACATTCTGGATCTAACCTTAAGTTTACATTAAAGATTTCCAAAATTATTTTCTGTACTTTTTGCCAATATTTTTGTGTTTTGACACACCGCCACCACATGTGATAGAATGTACCCACATTAACTTTACATTTCCAGCATTTGTTCGAGCTATTTTTATAACATTTTGCTATTTTTCTGGGGGCCAGTACCATCTATGAAACATCTTAAGAATAATTTCTTTATATGATATGGCCCTCATGAGTTTGGTTGTTTTCCAAATTCTTGACCAAATGTCTAAATCTGGATCTGATTCAAGATTTTAAAAGTCAGCAAACAACCCAAATCCAAATGAGTCTTTTCTTCTGCACTCCCTTACTGAGAAGGTCTTAAAAAGCAGGAGGAGGAGGAGGAGGAGGAGATTGGATTTATACCCCGCCCTTCACTCAGAGTCTCAAAGCGGCTTACAACCTCCTTTCCCTTCCCCTCCTCACAACAGATGCCCTGTGAGGTAGGTGGAGCTGAGAGCTCTCTCCAGAACTGCTCTTTCAACGACAGTTCTAACAGAACTATGGGTTGCCCAAGGTCATCCAGCAGCTACAAGTGGAGGAGTGGGGAATCAAACCCAGTTCTCCCAGATTAGAGTCCGTGCACTTAACCACTACACCAAACAGCAAAATTGCAGCAGTAGAGCTGTAAAATTTTAGCTGCATGGCTCAAGTGAGTGCCTTGGGAAACAAGCCTAAGCAAGTCTACACAGAAAAAAGTCTCACTTTATTCGATTCAGTTTACAGCCAGGAAAGTGTTCTTAGGGTTGCAGCCCTAAACTGGTGTAAGTTAGCAGGTGTGCTCCTGCACCAGGGGATTGCTGCAAATGGGGTGTACCTATGCAAGTGATAACTGAGAAATCAATAATTTCAGATCCTGTTCTACCTCTCATCCTATTGACATTTATGTGGGTCTGGCTAGATGATAGTATTGGCCTATACCATTTGAAACGTTTGACCAGTTTCAATTGTTTTCAGTGAAATAAATGTTAACCTAAATGCTTGAATCTCTCATTCCTGAGATTCTCCAGGATTCTTCAAATGGCAATGGAAATTTTCCTAAATTAAAGCATCTTATATTTCCAGGGACTGAAGTACGCCCCCTGTGATTAAGATGGAATACTAGATTGTTGTGAAGCAATTCATTTTCATCCAATCAACCGAGAGCCTTTTCAGAAGCCTGTACGCAAGGAAAGTACAGATATTGGTATTTTTCATTGCTAATTCCTCTTATATGACACTGACCAAAATAGGACCAAGATATCTCATTCAAGATAAAGATTAATGGGAGAGGCTATAGCTTAGTGGTAAAGCATATGGTTTGAGAGGCAGTGTGGTTAAGAGCGGTGGACTCTAATCTGGAAAACTGGGTTTTATTCCCCACTCCTCCACATGAAACCAGCTGGATGACCTTGAGTCAGTCACACTTCTCTCAGAATTCTCTCAGCCCCACCTACCTCACAGGGTGTCTGTTGTGGGGAGAGGAAGGGAAGGCGATTGTAAGCAGCTCTGCAACTCCTTCAGGTAGTGAAAAGTGGGGTATAAAACCAACTCCAACTCCTCCTTCTTTTCTCAACATAATTCTTTCATCCTGTCTATCAGATTTAAATATAACCAAAAACAAGAAGTCTGTGGGTTTGTGCTTGTATTTTAAGAAATGTTCTACCAGAGGAGCACCAATTTTTATGAGATATATTGCTTTTGTGTTCAAAGAGGTCTTAAGAGGTCTACTAGTCTTACCAATATATATTTTCCCACATCCACATGATATTGTATAAACCACATGATCACTACTGCATGTTGTGTATTATTTAAGATGATAGTATGTTTTTAATAGGGAAAGTGACCCATTGGAGACCTGGATCATCACAGAATAGTTTGTGTACTTTTGTGTGGGTAAGTGTTGCTGTGTACTAGGAGATCTTTCAAATTAGCTGTGTTTTTTAAGAAGTAACAATAGATCTTTTATTAAAAATTGGAATGATCTAATATGTTCCAATTCTTGTAAATGTTTGACCTTGAGGAAGGTGAACTTGTCCATCCTGGCTGGAGCTAAGAATGTCTCCCAGGTGGGAAAACACCTGCTCATTCTGGACACTGGTGGGAGGGCAGGAGAGGAGACTCATGGCCACACAAGAGAGGCTGGGCCAGATGACAGCCTTGAGTGACCAGTACTCCAGGGGATTGGTGGAAGTTGGCTCAGGGGACTCGGCAAGGTACTCCCTCACTATCCCCTCTGCTGAATCCTCTGTCATTGCATGCCTGGCATACCCACTACTGCTGACCTCCCAGTTCACCACTGACAACCAGTAGTGGGGCTTCTCCCTGGTTGGGCTCTTTGAGGCAGAAGTGCTGGGCTGCGGCTTCTCCTCCTCTTCCTCCTCCTCCCTGTCCTCTTCAACCCAGTGTACCCTCTGGCCAGGTCTGTTGGCCTGTACCCACCACATGTTTTTTTGCAGAGCTCACACTTCCATTGTATGAGCTCTGCATTCCAGAGAGCAATATTGCCTTTTATCCGGGAGCCACAGATACAGAGAAGCTTGTATTTCCTTTCCTTGCAGAGAGGATGCAACCTGGTGGTGATTCTTACAAACTGCAAACCTGCAAACTCTCTGTCAAGGGCCTGACCTGTGGGAGAACAGCCATTCCCTTGGAGCCCGGCACCAGTGCGGAGGCCAGAGCCCAGCCCAGCCCTCAAATCAGGGGGATGACTTTCCCCAGGCTGGCCATGTGGGCGTAGAGTATGTTGGTGGTATCCTGCAAGGGTTTGAGGACATGCACCATTTGAGAGGTGGACAGCCAGTTGTTGGAGCTGATGCTGAGCTCCTCTTCCCCATGCAGGATGGTCATAGAGGAAATGACATCCTGCACCATGCTCTTCTGCTCCACCAAATGCACCATCATGGCATAGGTGGCATTCCAGTCGGTGGGAAAGCCCAGAATGAGCTTTCATCCCCCTGCCTCTTGCACAGTAGACAGGCAGACTAGATGCTGCATGAGAAGTAGGCAGTCAGGCGCCATCAGGTCTCAAGCAAGGACCTCATATCAATAGTGGCAGCTTCCCAGGTGGCCTTGTCAGTGCCCCCCAGCCCCAGAGCATCTTTCACCAGCAGGTGAAGTGTGTGTGCTGGGCAAAACATTCCCTTGAGGCACACCTTTCCCTGTACATGGAGAACAACCACTTTGTAGCCCAGTGGCAGGACTGTCCCCTCCTGGGGCCTGGGCAGTGCCCTGGCAGCCTGGACAGAGAGTGCAGGATTGGAGAAGCTAGTAGGGACACCTGATTTTTGGTGCTGGGCTGGAAGGGGGCACAGAGTGGTGTACTCAAGCAGCAACAGGGAGTTGTGATGTGGAAGGGAAGGGTGCTCTGGTGTCATAGTCCTCCTCTTCAAAGAGGGTTAGTGACTGCTGGTGTCTGGCAGTGCTAACAACTCTGTTGCTTCTGTGGACAGCCCCAGGAACAGATAAGAGGAAGGAAGCTCAGAGACCCTTGGTTATTCCCTGCTAGGGCGGGGTTCTAGTGGGGTGACAGGATGGGTTTGGTGCCCAGGGATGGCAGCTTGTGGTAAGTGAGGGGTGAGGACTTTCCCCCCACCATGAACCCCTTTGCTTCCACTTTCACCCTCATGACACGGAGGTGCTCACAATCAGGAGGGGTGGGATGGTTTAAAATTTGGGTCTTCAGCTGAGGCACCCAGTAGCTAAGCCCCTTTCCTCAGCATGAGCAGAGAGACAGGGTGGCTGAAAGCCGTGATTCCACCTAACACCCACATCCCAGTAGGGGAGAGGAGTTCACAATCAGGATGGTATAAAATGTGGGTCCTCAGCCGAGGCACCAAGTAGCTAAGGCCCTCTGATCAGTGTGAGTAGAGAAACAACGTGGCTCAGAGCCCTGAGTCCACCTAACACTCAATCCCCACTAGGAGAAAGGTGTTCACAATCAGGAGGGTATAAAATGTGAGTCCTCAGCCAAAGCACCCAGTAGTTAAGCCCCTCTGCTTGACATGGGCAGAGACACAGGGTGGCTCAGAGCCCTGAGTCCACTTAACACCCAAACCCCAGTAGAGGAGAGGTGTTCAGTATCAAGATGAATGCACTCTGCTTTGAACTAGTTCCCTTCCTCTCTGTCTAACTGTCAACAGCCAGCAGAGGAGAGGCTGCAGAGCTGAGCTGAGGGCCTATATAGCATTCTGATCACATAGAGCAGAACGGGAACTCTGTTATTGGCAGCCAGCAGTGCCTGTTAAGCTTTGAAGGGCCCCTTTGGTGTTTCCAAGGATGGAGAATTCCACTCCTTGTTGCTTTGAAGTTTGGTAAACATTTTAATTTAATGGAGACAGTCTGTCTGGAAACGTGTCCATTAATGAACTGCCACAAACAGCTGGATAGTTTGTGGAAAGTTTGTGCCGAGTGCTCTGCCATTAACTTTGCTTCACAAACCACAAACCAACCTAAATTCATCACAAACTTTGGTTCTTGAGCTAGTTCATGCCTTTTCCTGGAGGGGGCGGGTCAAACTACAATTATGTCTACTTTCTCTGCTTGTTATGGATATCTGAATCATTTCTGCAATGTGTTTCATTTTTTATTTTGTTTCAAAGATTTGAGTGCCAAAGTCTGACAGGTCCAGCTTTGTGGGAGCACATTAACAGTCAATTACTTTCCCTTCCTTTAGGAGAACCTTCTGTGATCTGATCAATGGGATTTTTCTCCAATCCTGTGTTGAAGATGTCATTTGTGTGATAAAAATTCACCTTTGAAATGGACGTGACTTGCCCACAGGTCACCCAATATAATGAATATTTTTCACTATATTAGTGTTTCATTACTCATTCCTACCTCATTGAATATACAGGTCAGCAAAAAAAGCAAGATAGAATGAAAAGTGTGTACTTATTTCACTCACAGCTAAAACTTTAATTCAATTTAAGTTGTGGCTGGTTAACACTCTATATTCCATTATTGCTCAGTGTAATTGTATGCATTTTAAACGTTTAATTCTTCTGAATATTACAGGAGCAGAATTACAAACTGAAGAACTATCTGTTGTCTAAAATCAAGAGAAACTCAAAATAATATAAAGGAAAAAATTAAAAGAGATACTATTCTGATGCAGGACAAGATCATAGAATCATAGAATGTTAGAGTTGGAAGGGAGCTTGCAGGTCATCTAGTCCAATCCCCTGCACTCTGCAGGAGCATGAACTGGTGCACCAGTTATTTAATTGTGGTCTGTAGATGCTATATATTTCAGAAGTAAATCATTCAGTTCAAAATGCAGACCATTTTCTGCTTGAATGAAAACTGAATGCAACTTCACAGCAATAGCAACACTGATGTCAAGCAACACTAAATGTATCCGGGTTGGGCAACTGAGGCCCACTTCATTCAACCAGTGCCCGAACAGTAATGTGAAACAAGGCCATTTGTTTCACATTACTGTTCCAGCACTGGTTGAATGAAGTGGGCCTCAGTTGCCCAACCCACATACATTTAGAAATACTGATAGCAAGTTATTTTATTAACTATGGAGACCCATGAGCACAGAGAACTTGTAGGGGGATAATACTGCTAAATGTCCTAATTCTCTTTTCATCTGGATCTGGATGACAAGTGAATGTCCAGATAAAGGAGGGCAGTTTCTGTTGTGACGTTATTTTTATGACTTTGGCTCATTTTTCTCTTTTGCTTTAGCCTATGATCTTTTGTTTCTGCCTCGTGACAAATTTCTACCTTACTTCTTTTGTATCTACTGCAGTGCTGCTCATAATACCCATGTTAATCTAACTCAGGGGTCCCCAACATAGTGCCTGTGGTTGCCATAGCGCCTCCAGTGCCTTTCCTGGTGCCCACCAAGTGTTTTTCGAAAGTGGGCAGGGCCAGGCTGGGCTTTTGCAAGCCATGTTTCTGATTGGCCACTGGAGATTTGGTTGAATGTGCATATTTTTTAAAAAATATCCACAGGTGTCCTTGTCTTGCCGCTGTCTGACTTGAGCAGCTGCTGAACAGCTTTATGGCACTGAAGTAGCTGTGGTGGTGGTTTAATTTTGTTTTGCCTTGAGGCCACTGTTGTATCTGCACAGTTGATGAAATCCATTTTCCACCATCGTCAAGGAAGGCTGGGCCAAGTCATTAAATAATGTAGCAGACTACCCCTTCTATGAGCATGTGCAAAAACACACGTGCGAAATAGCGTTGATAACATGAACTGAGATGAATACTAAATTGTGAGACTTTCAAACATTTGTTTGCTGAGTGAAGTGACACATAGGGACAATGAGTCCATTGTGGGGAGAACTGAGGTTCCCATTAGTGGTGTGAGACTGTGCATGCTTGAAATGCTGCCAGTTGCACTGGAACATAATGTTTGAATATGTGGAAAGTAACTTGCTGAACAGGCTTGGACTTCTTTACAAAAAAGAGTTGCACCCTTCTGTTGAAGTTAATGGGTTTAGAAGGGTGTAACTCTTCTTAGGGATAGCACTACCAATTATGGACTCTATTCTTAGTAGTCCAGCTGCGCTTGTATCTTGAGCCAGTTCTTGTGTTCTGCATAGTCCAAAGACAAGCATTGTCCCCCCCCCCAATTGCTTCTCTGAGTTCTTTTCAAAGTGAGCTGTTCAAGGAAAACATCATTTATCGTATCTAGAAAATTCACCTCTAAAGCAGATATTCAATCACACAAGTCAAGTAGCGGCTGGCACTAACAACAGCTGCAGTCTTTGTTCTTTGAGTAATTTATCATGCTAACTTTGCCATAACACAAATGCTGTAACACAACATCTTGATAGGGGATCAAACCTACTGCGTATCTCACAAAAACATATCAGCAAATTTAGACTTGATTGTATCTGGCTCCTGAAGAGCAACAGGAAAATTGATGACATTAACCTTAAATGTAGCTTTTTGAGCAAAAATGTGATTGACAAGACTTGTGGCTTACACAAAGATTTGGGATATGACAAATATTCATTTGATTGTGGGCCCAGACAAGGGGTAGCCATGCCAGGTGTGGAGAAATCCATTTTTAATTCGGAGGTTTGAAATGATCAAAACCTTCTTTCTGAGGTTTTTTTTTTTAAATCTCTCTGGGTAGAGAACAGGCAGGGTGGAAGAAGTCAGTCAATGGCTTTCCAGGCTCACCTCAGCTACCTGTTAAGAAATGCTAATAGGTCTAGCCAGAGATGATAGGAGGGTCAAGTCCCCTTTCCCTCTTCAAGCAGGGAACAGAGATTTGGAGGTGTTAAATACTAGGGAGGCTTGAGGGAGGAAATTCTGGAGGTTTAAGGAAGAGCTTCTCTGACCTGACCTGGTCAGTTGGAGAGGGGGGAACAGATATGATAAAAACTCCTGCAGAAAGGAGGAGGCCTGTCGTGTTCAAGGACAAACCTGGTGATAACCAAACACAACCCTCCGGTATGCACCGGCACAATTACAATTAAAGAATAAATGCTGCATACAGGGCAAGGCCTGGTGCTTTTTACTCTGCCTGGGAGTTTCAGGAAGCACAAATTTAAATGCAACAATTCAAGGCAAGAGATAAGAGTGAGGTCAAACCAGTACAGAGTCAGCAAGCCAGGGGTTCCAGCTGAGAGTCAAGGGAAACAGCAAGGTCTAGGATTCAAGGGTCAGAGCTGGAAAACCAGGGCAGGAAACAGGAGTTGAGGGTCTACCTTAAAAAGCAAGCACAGGTTACAAGGCAAAACACGAGACAAAAAGCAAGGCAAAATTCTGTTCACTGAGCAGGGTAGTGCAAGGAGGGGTGGCAAGTGAAATTGCTTACACAGTGACTGGGGTTGGCGTCTTACTTTTATAATTGGCTTACACCTCTCCAGGGCACAGGTGTTACATCTCAGCTTCAGAAATTAGTGTTGACCATCATTGAGCAATTAGCCAGACACTCCTTGGCCTTTCCACAGCTGTCAAGTGTTCTTTACATCTTCTACACTCTGCTGGTTTGGGGAATGCAGGCTGTGAGTGGTACTCTGATCTTTGTCCCATTTGTCTCCTGCCAGAATGAGCAACTTTCATCACCTGACACTTCTTTTGCTGGCTTTGCCTCTAAATCCAGCTGTTTAGGCAGGCATTCCACAGGTGCAGGGCCTGACTCTTCCATTTCTTCATCCTCAGAGGAGGAGGTAACTGACTGGATCACAGCAAGGCCTTTTTTGTGCTGGGTCCATCAGAGCAGGCAGATTCCTAGCTGAGGTCTGCAGGGGGCCATACTGAAGTGCTGGAGAGATCTTCAAAGTAACGGTAACTCTTTAGAGATCCCTAACTTCCAAAGCTAAGGAACCTGTCCTAAATTTTAACATCCGATCGGGCATGTATAGATAGAGGGACTGGGGAATTGAGTTTTACCTATTTATTTTGAATCCCTTGCTCAGTCTGGTGCTGTGCTAAAAGTATGCTTGTAAACATTTTCTTTTTAAGAAATACTTTATAATGTGTGATGCTGGTAGTGGTTCTCTGTACCACATAGACCTCCACCATCTTGGACACACTATTTTAAAAGGAGCACCAGTGTAAAGGCAGGCAGTTGGCAAACATCTTTTCCTCCAGAGGTGCACAAGGCAGTAAACTGTCCCCATGGTGACCAGGCACCAGGCAGCAGGAGTCACGGCAGCAAGGCCTCAGAACTTGGAAGGGAAACTCGGAGTCCTGACCTTCCCAGTGGGCAATTCCTACAAAGGTCAGCTGGTAGTGGTAGGCTTCCCAAGAGAGAAAGAAAAGCCTCTTCAGGTGTTGAGAAAACCCTTGGAAGGCAGGGTGGAACAAAGCCCACAGGCCTGACCAGACCCATTCTGCCACACCATACAATTCCTTAGTGAGACCATGCTAGTAGATTGGTCAACTGGATGTATAAGAGTCCCTACCAGAGGCAGCATTATAAACTATGTTATATTTTGTCTTGTGTTAAATCAGCCTTTGTTGATTGTGGATGGGTCTGAAAATACTATTCTCTTCATATGTTACTTAGGGAATTCTAGCTCTGCAACCAATGTTCTTTCTGGAGCCTAATTCTTAGTGAAGACAACTCTTCTGTCTTTACATTGTCCATTTATTCTATTTGGTTTTTAATATCACCACCCATGGCTTCAAGGAAATAAAAAGGGATAGGAAAATTAGCAATTAGAATATTGAGTTGCTGAAATGTTAAATAGTGCTATATGTTGTGTATGACCACCATTTGTACAAATTCAGTCTTCTTGGAGATCCTAAATATAATTTATTTCAAAAAGACTTTCTTTTGTAGCTACAGAAACAGTCTCATCCAGCAACTACAGCTTCACTGTAAGCAGATGATGATAAAAAAAGGTAAGGCAGATGTCAAATGTCAAAAGGTTCCCAGAAAGCACCTTTATCAATCTTTCACTTAATTTTTCCTGTGCAGTGTATTTTTAATTTTTCCCCCCTTCACAACGTATGGAAGTCCAATTTTCAATTTCTTAGTGAAATGTATTATTGAAAATTGCATTGTAGGAGTGCTTGAACATTCCATTAAGGCCTGAGTGAAAGAGTTCTTTCTCAATATCTTGTCAGAAGAAAAAGGTCCAAGTAAGTGTGTTGCCAGACCTGGCAACTCTAGACCAGATAGCCATCTAGTTTTATACAGTGCACAACCAGTTGTCCTGAATAGGGTTGCCAGGTCTGGGTTGGAAAATACCTGGAGACTTTGGGGGTGGATCTAGAAGAGAGCAGGGTTTGGGGAGGGGCCTCATCATGGTACAATGCTATAGAGTCCACCCTTCAAAGCAGCAATTTTCTCCAGGGGAACTGATCTCTGTCAGCTGGAGATCAGTTGTAAAAGCAGGAGATCTCCAGGCCCCACCTGGAGGCTGGCAACCCTAGTCCTGAAGGTCCAACAAACATGGCACAGAGGACAGGGCCTTCCTCTGATGTTGCCTCATGAGTACTGGTGTTCAGAGATTTGTTACCTCTGACCATAGAGGATCCCAGTGTGATCCTGTGCAGAGTTATTCCTCTATATGTTTAGGACTGCTCCCTACAACCCATAAGATAGTTGCACTATGTCCTTCTATGCAAGAATGCCAGCACTCGAAAATTATGAAACTATAGCATAGCTTTGTCATGACACTATTGAAGTGATCTCCCTTCTCTGCCTTTTCTTGTCTTGTCCCTCTCTATGAATGTGAGCTGCTTTGCGAGACCATTGTCTGAAAAGCCAGCTCTAAATATAGTAAAGGAAAACACAAATAGATAGAAGCATTTTGACCTGTCAAGGAACACCAATATCGTTGCTGAAGAATTGTTTATTGTACTGTGCAGGGACAACAAGCATTGTAATATTTTGTGCAAGGCAGAATCCACATATCATGGACATTTGTTTCCAAAGCATATTGGATTGTTGATGAGAAATCATTTATTGTCTGTACAGGTTTATTCAAGCAGCCAAGGTAAAGCACACCGGACTTTAAAAAAACACCAAGACAAATGGTTTTGTATGTTCATCAGTTTGATGTATTATTGATGGCTCTCAAGAGTCAAAGTGCCCAATCATCCAACAGGGAAGTGCGTTTCTCTCAAATTCACTAATCCCTGCTCTTATCCAAAGCCCTGTAGCACATGGAGGTCTTCTACTTGCAAGAAGGAACCGGTTATTTAAAATGGGGGATTATAGGTACAAAAGAATGCCAGCTTCATTGCTCTTCAGAAGAATGGAAGAATTCATTTTATACAGAATCTTAAATAATTTTATTTGCGGGGGGGAAACAGGGAAGGAGTTATACCAGCTGTGCATCAGACACTCTTAGCCAGCAGCAATAGCTGCATTGTGTTTCTCATTTATTGTGTTCCTACAATACCAAACTGTTTGGTACCAGTATCAGCATTGGTTAACTATATCTAAAGCAGGGACTGAATGCAGTTTAGTTCAGACAATTTGGTGATAGGAGGACTCAGGGCTCTAAGCCACCCTCTCTCTCTGCTCATGCTGATCAGAGGGGATTGGATTAGTGACTGGGTGCCTTGGCCGAGGACCCACTTTTATACCCTCCCACCCCTCCTGATTGTGAACATGACTGTGCCATGAGGGTGAAAGTAGGTGCAAAGGATGCTCATCATGGGGGGTGGAAGAAGTCCTCCAGTCCTTGTGTACTACAGGCCCCTGTCCATGGGCACCAAACCTGTCCTGCCACCCCACTTGAGCCCAGCCATAACAGGGCATCACCAAGGGTCTCAGAGCCTCCTTCCCTTTGTCTATTCCTGGGGCTCTCAACAGAGGCAAAAGAGTTGTTAACACTGCCCAGACACCAGCAGTTCCTAACACTCTTTGAAGAGGAGGACTCTGACAGCAGTGATTCAGATGGTGGGGGGGAAGCATCCATTCTTTCCACCTCCCAACTTCCTGTTGCTGTTCCTGCCTTGAGTACATCCCTCCATGGCCCGGCCCAGCCCAGCACCAAAAAGCAGCTGTGCCTCCCTCCTTCTCCAATCCTGGGCCCCCATTTCAAGTCCACAGTTTGGAAACATTTCATCACCCTTCCCAGGGACCCCTGTGTGTCAGAGTGCCAGGTGTGTCACACCCATGTCTGGAAGGGCACAAACCCCCAACACTTGTCCTCCTCCATCTTCCGCAGGCACCTGCAAAGGGTGCACTATGTTGTTGCTGGAGGAAAGAGTGGTGGACAGAGGGATGAAGATGAATTAAGAGAGGGAGAAGCAGAAGGGGAGCAGGAGACCCTTCCAAGAAAGGTTCCCTGTACGCCGGGTGCCATGGGTGGGACATCAAGGCAGGCCACCCTCCAAGAGGTCATTCCTTTGGTGATTCTGACATGCCAATCAAAAGAGCTACGTGGAGGGCCAAGGAAGCAGTCACTTGTCTCATTGGTGAGATGAATGCTTAGATGGCCAACCCTTCTCCTTTGTGGAGGACGTAGCCTTTCACCAGCTGCTCCAACACCTGGCTCCCTGCTACTCCAGTCCCATAAGTTGGAGGACCATAAGTTGACGAGTCTTGCCCACTATGCACTGCTCTGCACTGGCGATGGTCAAGGCTCAGTTCTCCAGAATGCAAGGCAGAACAGTGCACTTCACAGCAGATCTCTGGAGCAGGCAGCAGCACAGCTACCTCTCCCTCACTGCCCACTGGTGGCAACCAGAGGACCTCTCTGTTTGGACTGTTGAGGCACAGCCCAGGTCCCAGAAAGGGACAGTCCAGTCACTGGGCTACAAAGTGGTTCTGCTCCATGTGCAGGGGATGGATTCAGACTGAATGGTGCAAAACATCACCACTGTGATAGAGTACCCTAAGGGAATGAGTGGGCAGTGGCAATATCATCCATGGCTACATGGTCATGGATGCCAGTACCGACATAGTGGCAGCAGTAAAGGCTGTGCACCTTGAGGGAGTCATCTTCCTGGTGCATATGCTTCACCTGGTGGTGAAGGATGCTCTGGGGATGGGGAGCACTGTCAAGGCCACCTGGGGTGCTGCCACCCTTGAGACTAGAGCCTTCCTTGAGACCTGACAGTGCCTGGCTGCCCACTTCTTATGCAGCATCTGGTCTGCCCATTTGCTGCATGAGAGGCAGGGGGGTGAGCCTGAATACCAGCTCATCCTGGACTTACCCACCAGTTGTAACACCACCTATGCCATGATTTGTGCATTTGGTGGAGCAGAAGATCACAGTGCAGGATGTTATCTTCTCTATGACCATCCTGCACAGGGAAGAGGAGCTCAGCATCAGCTCCAACAACTGGCTGACCCTCTCCCAAATGTTGCATGTCCTCAAGCCCTTCCAGGGTACCACCAATGTGCTCTGGCCAGCCTGGGGCAAGTCATTCCCCTGATTTGAGGGTTGGACCAGGCTCTGGCCTTCTCACTGGAGCCAGCCCCCAAGGGGATACCTATTCTCTCATGAGTCAGGGCAGGTAGGGTTGCCAGGAAGATAGGGTTGCCAGGTGTTCTGGGTGTTGCCAATGCAATCACCTCACCCAGAAGTGACATCATCATGTCAGTGACATTGCATGGTGACTCTCTAGTTTAAGGGCAAAACTCTATGGTTTTAAGGCCAAATTTACCATAGAGTGTTGCCCTCAAACGAGAGCATCACGCATGACGTTTCCGACATGATAATGTCACTTCTGTACTCGGATGTGGCTGAAGGCCTGAAAAGTGGGTGAACCCCCACTGGGGCCTGGGGACTGGCAACTCTAAAAGAAGGGGACTACAAGATGGCCTGTATTTGTGACCCCTGAATGAAAGGATCATGCAATGGAAGTGTGAGCTCCGCAAAGAAGTTCGGAGGATCACGCAAGACAGTCATCTGGCCTGACCTCTCTTGTGTGGCTGAGTTTCCTCTCCTGCCCTCCCACCAGTGTCCAGAGTCGGTGGGTGTTCTCCCTTCTAGGAGACATTCTCAGCCCCCCACTGCTCCTGCCTGGACCTGGCTATAGTGGACAAGTTGGCCTTCTTCAAGGTCAACCTCTCCCTGCTGGGTTACCCCTCTCTGGACCACACAGAGTAAATCAAGGCTTCCTGTTGTCCTTATGGGTGTCCTTCCATTCCTTCTCTCTGGGTGATCAGGCATGAGGCCTGCAGGTTGTGCCCTTGGTGCTTGGGTGGGAGGATGGACGACTGCTGGTTGGGGTTGGGAAATTCCTCCTCTGAAAAAAAAAACTGGTTGCCCCCTTTACTTTTATCATCCAAACAAAATCTCCCTCAACCAACAGCTACTTCATGAAAAAACAACTACCTCGTAACAGAACTCCTACCTCATAACACAACACCTACCTCATGGAACAACATCCACCTCAGCAAACATCTGCCTCAACAAACATCTGCCTGTACAAGCAAGCCCCCCATTGACTACCCCTTCCTATTGCATTTGTACAATTCACAACAGAAAGGGCTGTGAGAGTTGTGCGCACACTTCCTTTGCTTGTCTTGTGTGGCTAGGCTGCCTGACAAGCTGCCATGAGGTTACTTTGGGGAGTCCCTCTTGAATCTCTGGAGATATCTGCCTTTCTGCCCTTCAGAACCTGCATTTGGAGACATGGGGGTGCAAGTGTTGGGGGATGCTTTTCTTGCGTCCAGTGTCTGGTGTGTGTGGGTCTGCCGAAGTGAAATTTCCCTGTGAGTTGGTGTCATTGGCTTGTTCCTGAACCGTTTCATAGACTACGGTAACTGCAACTATCTTTTCCAGAGAGAGCACTGAGGAGACTTGGGGGGGGTGAGGAGACTTGGGGGGGTGTCCATAACTAGGACGTCAGAAATGTAATCTGCCCCCATCTTGGAGAGACTGCAGAGGAACAGGGGCCAGAGTGAGGTTCCCTTTGTGTTTAGTGTGTGGAGCTTGCAGGGGATCCATTCTATACACTTTTGAACCTGTGCCTGGCATTTCCCCCCAAAGCACTTTCCTGGGGGCAGCTTTGTTGGGGGGCCATAACTTGAACCCCCTAAGTCCAATATGAACATAACTTGGAGGCACAAAGAGGAGCATCAGGGTGAGGCGCTTGTGAGTCTGATGCCTCTAGCTTGCACAGGGTCTGTTCTATACACTCCTGAACCTCCTAAACCTGTACCTGCCATTTCCCCAGAAAGCACTTTCCTGGGGGGCCCTTCTTTGGGGGGCTGTAACTCGGACCCCGTAAATCCAATCATCACCAAAGTTAGATAGCACACAGAAGAGAGTCATCTGGAGATCCCCTCTGTGTTTGGTGTCTCTAGCTTGCCAGAGGGCCATTCTACCACATCACGAATCTCACAAATCAAACTGCTTTGTTTGGCACCTAAAAGTTTGTGGCAGTTTGTTAGCATCTGCAGATTTAAGAAGGCTTCATATGAAGAAGAAACCATACTGGGAAAGTAGAGAAGGCTGAACCAAACAGTTATATCTGTCCCTGTCACCCATAACTTATCATGTACTCCTGCAAAGCTATTTCTTTTACTTAAGAAGCATTCATGCATATAAACATTTTCTGGATCCTATGAGTGAATTCAAGAGTTTTAGTTTGACAAGTGTTTGCTTGATGGCTATTTTGCTTTCTTCAACTAATTATACCGTACACAATTTTAGATGTCTTCACAGAACACAGAAAGGAATTATTTTCCTCCACAGGAAAAGGAACAAAAAGTGTTCTTGTGGATTTGACTTTTTATAACTTTAGATCCTTGTCTAACAGTATGTATATAACATAAGTTTGTCTTTGGATTTCACCTCTAGTAACTATGATAATCAGGCTTTACATTTCCGATCCACTGCTATGCCTTCTTCCAATGTTACCCCAGGTCTCCTAGTTCTGACACATTCCAGAAGCTTGCCCTTACCCAAGTTGGCTTCCCTAAAGGAGAGAGCACTGGAGTCTTTGTGGTGTCTTTATACAAATATTCAGGGGTAGAGTACAGGTGGAGAGAGAGGCACTCCTACAGGGCAACAGATCTGCTATCCCAATATTAAAGCCCTGGAGAAAAACCCTGAACCTTGAGGATGCAACTCACTCTACCATGGCTGTCTGCTTCTTTTTGACTGTATTTCCTGTTCCAGGCTCACCCAGTGGGTCTTCTCACAAAGACACTCTTGCACCATCCCCTACACTGCAGGGGTGGCCAAACTGCAGTTCGGGAGCCGCATGCGGCTCTTTCACACAGTCTAATTTAATGTTAATAAAAAGCAAATTTGCATATTTTCCAATAAAAACGTATGTGTTATATTCATTTATGTCTTGTGACTCTCAAACATTTGACGTTTATTCTGTGTGGGTGTTACGTTAAGCAAATCTGGCCACCCCTGGGCCCTACAGCTATGTGGAAAACCCACCTCCACCAGCACTGATGGGCATGTGGCCAGAGCTATCAACACCCATGAAGGGGATGTGGCCAGAGCCATTACTGGGCATTAATATCCTTTTGGCATGTGGGACATATTGACCCAAGTTCATTACTCTAGCTATCACATATAAGAAAATAGATATTTTCAGTTTAGATTTTTTGAATGGTATTTACCCTTTTAGTTTATATTTTGCAAAAAGTAGCAGTCTTACATTACAGTACTGCTATTTTGGATGGTGATCCAAACATTTGCAAGAATGGAATGGATGCCAAGTTCAAATAAAAAGCCATCCACTTGAGAAAACATATAAGTTATCCCAATGGATACTCATATTCACTCAGTAATTTGCTGAAAGGACTCTTGCTTATAAACATTCTATAAATCATATATATGGGAATCATTAACTTTGCCTATATACAGCTTTCCTTGTGTATTATGGTTGCAATTGCAAAAAAGTATAAAAAAGAGCTTGTCATTTCATATCTATAGTTCTCTGACAATAATTGGGGAAAACATTTGTGCACTTGAAAGAAAACAAAAGAGTGTTAAATTAACTAATTGTTTGCTATCATTTATTCTATGAAAATGGTATGGCAATCCATATCTCTGAAGCTGTTTGCTCTCTTTTTTTGACATGAGTAAAATTCTTGTTTTTGTGGCTTCTTGTATATTCATCAATCACTTCCAAAGTACAGCACATGAACAATAACATTGATATAGAACTCCTACCTTTTCCAAGACATTTATTGCAGACTTTAGCGGCAAAAAAAAAAAAAGATAAACTTTATTCATCCAATGGTTTATAAATAATGGAAAACAGTTGTTCCGCACAATTTGTTTAAATAGGGAAATGCCACTATCATTTTTTTAAAAGTCCTTTATAAAAGTATTGTCAAATACATGACACAAAGCTTTTATCAAGTCCTTTGGAGCCTTCTTTTCTACTCAGGACACCCCACACAATTCATTCTTTTCAGGACCAATTAGATCCACCTGGCCCAGCTTTCCTTCTAAGTCACCACATGTATTTGCAGGAAGACAAACCTCCTCATATGAGGAACACAGGCAGTTTTCAAGAAATGGACTTTGATAGTGGATCCTTTCTGAAAGTTTTCTTCTCTCTTGTCCTTTATTTTATTTAGACATTTATACTCTGCTTTTCTTTTCCGGGCTCAAAGCAGCTTACAACATCATCCATGTCTCTTCAACTTTATACTCACAAAAACAACCCTTTCAAAGTTGTAATATTTTTTCTGCCTCGGACATACTCCAAGAAGTGAAACATTTTCCGTGGGGGGGTAGGTAATAGGAAGAGGAGGGTGGAGGACTTATGGTTTGTGATTAAGTTTGTTTGACATTTATTTATTTATTAGATTTATACCCCACCCTCCCCGCTGAGGCAGGCTCAGGGTGGCTTCTTTATTCAAAGAACATGAAACTGGATGGGCAACATGGTCTTGCAAGTAAATTGTTTTTTACACATCTGCTTAATATTTCTGGAGTCCCTGAGATGATGACATAATGACCTCCTAATGAGTATTCAATATTAAATACAGCTCTAAATATTATCACTACCCCAGTGCAGTAGGGAAGGTTTAAGTTTCATGGTAAAATCACCACATGAAGCAGATTCTTGGTTGTGTTTTCAATAGCCAACAAACTGGTTTTTGACCATAAGAATTTTCTTTTCTTCCCACTAGCTAAGGAGCATCTTCTGATTCAGAGTCACTCAGTTCTGCATAATTAGTTATAAACTTTGTTTTTGCCCAATATATCGTGAACATCTGGCTTACATTCTTATTTCTAGTAAAATGTCCATTTCAAGTTCTTGAAAAAGGTAGATATTGTCTGGTGTCTAAAGTTCTGTCCTATTACTATTTACATTTTGAATGTAGCTACTTGTACTGAACAAATTCCCACCCCTTCATCCCACTGGATACTATATGCCATTTCTGTAGTCTCATCTGGTCAATAGAGCCATAAAGAAAAAAATGGTTTAAGTTGGAGTTTGCTGCTTTTTTTCTAAATATTATTGATTCCAAGTAGAGATTCCTCTGAGGTTCATGATTCTGAACTTAAGGTGGCTCAGAATGATTCATTGTGAAGGCAAGTACTACAGCCCTCAGTTTTACTCTGGATTGGATTAAATATCCTCCCCTACCTCCTGTATTTCTCCCCATAATTTCACTTAATTTGCTGATGTTTTGGCAGGAGGAATACCAGCTAGTGAGGCAAGAGAAAGGAACAGGATTTCTTCTCCTCTCCCTCAGCAACTGATATTTTCAGGATGCTCCTGGCACCCCAGATGCTGCCAAAGCAGGCTGCTGAGGTAACTCAAGATAAGTACTCCTGGTGGGCTTGTGGACTGGGGCCAGTTGAGGAAGGATTGGGTCAGTTAAGGCTGAAGAAAGTTTTGGAAAATCCTGTGGTGCTCTTCATTATATTACCAAGATATTCCAAGGCTCAGAGAGAAAGAGAGAGAGAGTTTTCATGGCAGAAAACCTTCATTGACCAAATTAAATTCCAAATAAAGCATATGCAAAGGAGCATGCAGTCCATCTCTGATTCCAACCACAAAAATTGTTGAAAAGGAAGTCAAGTTTTATTTCCATACATACTGTAGAACCTGACATACCTGTCCATTCGTGATCCAGGTAGTATACAATGGAGTTTTGTAATAGTCTTCATTTTAAGCACATGCTTTCTTGGTTCTTCATCTTTTTTCTTCACTGGGAAGTATATATTTTCAATTGGATGGATTATTCCTGCTTCTTTTTAGTTAAAAAAAATCATCAAAATACCTTGGGGGATTATTCACTTTTCAAGTTTCTTCTTTCCAACTTTCATCTCTTTATTTTAATGAGATCTTTTTAATGTTATATTAGAAGTTCCATTCTTCCCTTCCTTACCTAATTGACCATTAGTACTCTTATAGGTGCAGAAATTTTATATTAGATGGAATTTAATATTAGAAAATTTAAAGAACTACAAATTATTTTCTAGGCTAAGGAGGAATCTCTAAAACTGGACTGATCATCCCTGATAATATCCATTTTTTTTACTGGAGCCATCTCCTGAAGTAAATTCTATATTTATCTTGTTTTCATTTTCTTGCTCTATTTTTAGTATCATTATTATCATGCCAGACATATTGCAGTGTTAAGAGACTACAGGATGTAGGGGTTTTTTTGTTTTTTTTTAAATAAGGCATAAAGGAAGAGTTCGGGAGGGCAAAAAAAGAAAAGAACTGTAGCTGATTTAGCAGATGGTTAAGGGGAAACATTTTTACAATTTTATGGCTGCCTGATCAGTCATGAGCTAACACTGTAGTAGACCGTCAGTGAATGGTAATCCTCAGAACATGACTTGGCATATCAGCAGTCTGAGAGAAGCAATCGCTTATAGTTCATTAAGGCCTGGACTTTTAGAAGCTGGACCAAGTCATTGAATGAAAAAGGAACATGGATGTAATGAGAAAGGTAGAGAGTTGTTTTAATGAAACAGCTCAAGATGGTGTCCAACTGTGCTATGCTAATCACAGTTGTTCCCTTCTCAGTCCATTGAAGTAAATGAGCTTAGAAGGGCATAGCTCTCTTTAAAATTGCACTTAAAATGTTTACTGTTGTAGGGCACTAAAAATCCCATTTGATGAACAATAGGTGACTGTGTTTAGCTGCATCCTTTTTACTGGATGTTTACATAGGACATTTCACTTCCACATATAGCAGGCTGAAGTTAGAATCCCATATTCTGCTGTGCTGGCTCGTGTCTTTTATGACAGGAAGGAAACAACACTCCTATCAAAACAGATCCATGGAGGATGTCGATCAATGGCTACTAGATCTATTGAGGAATGGAGCTCCCGGTCTCCCGCTGAAGGCAATGGAGGCCGGGGGCTATTTTGCCGCCGTGGAGGAAGACAAGGCAGCAACAATGTCGTGGCGCAATGTACCAGGATGGGGGTGGGGAGGAGCCAGCCTTGTATAGGCTTGGCTCTGCTCCCGCCCAAAGCAGTTGCAGCCTCGTGCTCGGCTTGTACAGAGCGTGAAACTGTGGTGCGGACGTCGGTTCTCCCGGGCCTTGTGCAAGCGTTGGCAGTTGCAGCGGCAGCGGGGGCGATCGGCGGTTGACTCTTCCAGACTCCCAAGCGGTGATTGGGCGGTGAGAGGCTTCTGGCGGCGGCTGCTGTCTGTGGAGGTTTCTCGTTGGCGGTGGCAATCTACGGCGATGGGGACTGTGCAGCCTCGGCAACAGGGAGTACTCACTTTTTGGCGCCGGGGGTGTTATCATTTGGCTGCAGCGGGGCCTTTGTGCCAGGGGCCACTTGGCCGATTGTTGCTGGGTCCCCAGGCTGGTGAGGACTCATAGGAGCACCAAGGGGGGGGGGAGCTGTGAGTTCCTTATTTTCACAGTAAGACACTTGATCAAGGGCATCAGATCCCACTCCCCAGGTTATTTCTGGGCCCTGTTCTAGCTGAGGGATCCCTTTGGATGTATGGAGTTCCCCCCCTCAGTGTCAATCACCATTCAGTAAAATGGCCGTTACTTTTAGTGGATCACGTCCCTCCCTAGTGGTACTAAGCACACGTTCTGTAGAAGGATAGCAGTTGACCATTTGTGGTGTGGCTGAGGTGAACTGCCTTTGTAGGGAGTGCAGTTTCTGACTGGCATCCATTTTTGGTGTGGCCATTTGAAAGGGGACATTTTGGATGGTTTATTAAAAGGCAGCCATATTGGCGAGATCTTATACTGAGCAGTCATCCATTTTGTGGCTAAAATTAATGGAGGCCATTTTAGGGTGCCATTCAGTTTGTGGGACTTGAGTCTTCTACATCTCCTATTCCCTCTCCGGGTTACAATAAATAATCAATACAGTTAGGAACCATGGCTCCTAAAAAAGGTCTAGGAAAGCCTAAGGGTAAACAGTCGGCACCTAAGAAGCCCCCAACTAGACCTGCACCACCGACTTCTGATGATGAGGATGGTGATCCCATCAACGCGGCTATATTGGCCAGGTTGGAGGCCCTGGAGAAACAGAAAGCTAGGCCACAGCAGGAGGTTTCCACTCTGTCTCAGGCCAAAAAGACAATAAAGTATGATATTTCTTCTTTTCAAGCACAGGTCTTAGCGCATTTGGCGCTCCTCGAGGATAATCAATCATCCACTTCAGGGACAGCTGACATGGATACCGGGTCTGCGCAGGAAAGAGAAGGGAATCAACAGTTGGAGCTGTACAAGGGTCCTACGCATCCTGCACGGCAGGAGGGTAAGGCTAGTGATGGCAGCCAGAGGGACACATCGTGGCCATGGGGTCCGGGTAATCAGGACACATCAGGGCCATCTTCTTCATGCAAGGTTTCTCCACCAGGGGTCGGGGCTTCTCCATCACCCGGCACCTGGCACTTTGTGCCGCCCGCAGGGGATGGGGGAACTTCACAATATGCTGGACGGGGGGGTGGTACCCACCTAATCCAGGTGGATATTCTTATGATCAAGTCCCTGCCACAGCTTTGCCCGAGGGTGATATAGCCTTGCCTTTGGGAGATCACCTTTCTTTGGCTACTAAAGAAAAGATTCTTAAGGGTAGATATGTGGATGTGTTCACTCTATTATTTTGGGAAATGGATAAAAAAGACAAGGAGGACCTAGACGAGAGAGAGAAAGAATGCATTAAGAGGCGCAGGGTTGACAGGACCTGGGCCAATTGGCTCCTGGGTTCCCTTATATATGCAGGTGTGATTGTGTGCCACCAGCCTTGGAGGGCATCTGCACTTTTACAATACATGGATATTGTTTATAAAGCCTTTACAGGTTTTACGGGGCATGCATGGATGGAGTATGATGAGGGTTTTCGCGTGAGGGCAGCCATGAATCCTGCTTTACGCTGGGACCTGATTCATCCCCATCTGTGGCTGCAAGTTGTGTCCACGTCTAAATCAACAGCCGCTGAACACTCGGACAGCGGTCACGTAGTGCACCGATTGCAAAGTCAGAACCCTTCCCAAGCACAGGTAGGGACTGCGACACAGAGGCACCCTCTGTGTTGGGAGTTTACCTCTCATGGAATTTGTGGCAGAAAGTCATGTTCCTTTTGGCATGAGTGCCCCCTGTGCTCGGGGCCTCATCCACTTTCAGGTTGCCCCAAACTGAAGGGGCATTTTGGAACAAGGGGAGGTAAGCGCCCTGGAGGGGGGGGAGGCCAAGGGGCCTCTAATGACAAAGGGGCCCAGCCCAATTAAGGTGAAGATGTTAGAAAACTTTTTGAGGAATTACCCAAACAAGCAAGGCAGTAGATATTTAATTGAAGGTTTTTCGTTGGGGTTTAGGATCCCTTATCAAGGTGAGCGGACCCCCTTTTGGGCTACTAATTTAAATTCAGTCAAAGGGATGGAAAGTATAGTCCGAAATAAAATTGGAAAGGAGTGTAAGGAAGGGAGAGTGCTGGGGCCATTTCTCCCCCCCCCCCCGTTGCCTAACTTGCGGGTGTCTCCTTTGGGCTTTGTACAAAAGAAGGATCCTGGGGAGTATCGCCTCTTCATCATTTATCGTACCCTTGGGGCGGATCAGTGAATGATGCTATACACAATGATCTCTGTGCAGTAAAATATACATCCTTTGACCAGGCCATGAGGGTAGTGCGAGGTTGTGGCCGGGGCACACTCTTAGCGAAATGCGACATTAAGTCGGCTTTCCGGCTTCTGCCAGTCCATCCGGCGGATTTTGATTTATTAGGCTTTGCTTTTGAGGGATATTACTATGTGGATAGGGCCCTTCCCATGGGATGTTCCGTGTCCTGTGCAGCATTCGAGAGGTTTCGTTCCTTTTAGGAATGGGCCTTGAGATTCAGGACAGGGTTGGGCTCTACGGCTCACTATTTGGACGATTTTTTTGTTTGTGGGTCGTGAGGGGATGGGACAGTGTGAATTCTTACTGTCCAGTTTCATAGAAATGGCTGCTTAACTAGGAGTTCCCCTTGCAGAGGAGAAGACTGAAGGTCCGACTCCTATTTTGACTTTCTTGGGTATTGAGATAGACACGGTTCAACAGTGCTCTAGGCTCCCCTTAGAGAAGTTGCAGGGCCTTCAGGTCATGGTTGAGAAAGTTAGGGTACTTAAAAAGATATCACTGTGGGAGGGTGTTTGTCAGACGACTTTGTGACGCTATGCGGCGCCTTCGCCTCCCACATCACAGGGCCAGGGTGACTAGTGGGATGTGGCAGGATCTTTTGCTCTGGAAGGAGTGTTTAGGTTCATTTAATGGGGTGTCATTTTGGAGAGAAGATTTGCAGTTAGAAGCTGAGCTGCAGGTGACATCACCCTCAGGTTTCGGGGTGTACTTTAGAGGATGCTGGTGTGCTGAGGACTGGTCACAGGAGTGGGTCCAGGCAGGCTGGATGAAGGACCTAACCTTTCTGGAGTTTTTCCCAATTGTTGTAGCAGTGGGGATCTGGACAGCTGACCTGGCTGGCCATATGGTCCACTTCTGGTGCGACAATCATGCCACAGTACACATAATAAACTCACTAACATCCAAGTCGGCACGGGTCATGACATTAGTTAGGGCATTTACACTCTTATGTTTAAGAATAATATATTGTTTTGTGCAAGTAACAGGGTCGCTGACGCTCTGTCTCGAAAACAGATGAGGAGATTCCGTCAGCTGGCCCCGGAAGCGGACGAGCGCCCGGTAAGGATGCCTCCCAGTTTCTGGCAGATTGGAGGCCTGAAGCTGAACGGGCAATAGGTCTAGCCCTGGCCTCGTCAATACGAAAATCATACATGCGGGTGGGTCACCAATTTGTTGCTTTTAGGCAAGAGGCTGGATGACTGGCCCATCCCAGTTCCCCAATTTATGCAGTTCTGCATCTATTTGAAACGCAAGGGTTTGTCAGTTCGCTCTATAAAGGGCAGGCTGTCCTCCCTTGCGTACGCAAGTAAGGCTGCTGGGCATGAGGACAGGACAAATGATTTCCGTGTCAAGAAGATGTTAGAAGGGTGGTCCCATGAGGCAGGGCAGACCCAGGATTCCAGGGAGCCATTGACTCCTTCAGTGCTAATGGGTCTTCGGGCGTTGTGGCCCAGCCTTTGTGCTGATGAATATGAGGCTGCTCTCTTTCATTCGACATCATTAATAGCATTCTTTGGGGGTCTGCATATCAGCGAGCTCATCCCTGCTTCGCAACGCGATACATCTGACCGGGCTATTAGGTTTACTGACATTAATAGTTTGGCCATTAATATTAGGCAGTCAAAGACCGATCAGTTGGGTAAGGGCTCGCTAATAGAATTAGGTTATTGTTCCAAGTCTGAATTATGCCCAGTGGCGGCGTTACGCCATTACCTGAGCCTTTGGGGGTCGAGGGATGGTACATTGTTCCAGCACAGAGATGGGTCACCTCTTTCAAAGTTTCAGTTTTGGGCATTGACGCAGAAAGCGCTTAATCAACTGGGTCTAGGTGGGTTCCATTTTGGGGCCCATTCATTTAGAATTGGAGCTGCTTCCACGGCAGCTGCCATGGGTTACTCTGGGGAAGACATACAAGGCATAGGGCGTTGGAGACCTCGTCATTTTAAAAGTTATGTGTCTGAATGCAAGTTCTGAATGGAACACGTTTCTAAAATAGTTCTTTTTTAGGTGCTGTGGGCTGGTAGGTGCGGAAGAGAGTCACTATATGCGGCCACAGTATGATTTTTTGAGCCGCTCATCAGGCCAAGAGGACAATGTTTGGTTCTCAGTTGGGCCTGAGTGAGTTGGTGTTTGTTGAATGGTGGGGAAGGAGGGGCATGCATTGGCCCAGTTTACTCCTACTATTGTTTGAGGAACGGCGAGGGCCGCCTCCTGATATTTTACTTGTGCACCTGAGTGGAAATGATCTTGGCCTGATGAAAGGCAAGGCCCTGGTGATTCAGGCCACAAAAGACCTGAAACTGATACAGGCAAGATGGCCCAGGGTGCAGATAATTTGGTCAGCATTGCTACTACGGCAGGTGTGGCACAACCTGGGGGATCCCAGGTGCATTGACCGTGCTCATCGCAAAGTCAACAGACAGATGCAAAAAGCTATGGAGGGGGGCTTAGGTCAATATTTACCACATCCTGAAATAGTGGTAGGAAGGGTTGACCTCTACAGGGAGGATGGTATTCACATGTCAAACGAGGGCAACAAGTTGTTTTTGGAAGACATTTGGCAAGGGATTAAGGCCACCTTAATTTATGAGGTGACCGTGTTGGCCAAAGCTGAGGCTTGACCTCACAAGTGGCAGAATAATGCAGGGATAATGAAGTGGAAATGGTGAGCACCTTAAGCCATTCCTTGTTTTGGGAACATGGGGGTCCTCAGGAACGGCCTGCGGGTTATTAAGACCCAGGGCGGTGAATGATGATCCCCTATGGGAACCTCTTGGGTAAGCTCCTCCTTGCAAGCTGTATGGTTTCAGGGGTAGGCGCTCCTGTGAGGCTACCAGTGGCTGGGCTGTGGTCGCAAGCCGGATTAATGGCTCAAGACCGGGGTTGGTGGCTCGCCCACATATTGGACAAGGAGGCTGGTCATCTTGACACCTGCCTTGTCTGTTCCGCACCTTAGAATATGCTCCCTTGCCATTTTTGGTTAATAAACTGTTACATATAGTTAATAAAGTGGCCCTTGTTTGATCCAAACTGTTGTCTGTCTCGTTATTCCGATTGGGGGGGCAAAGGAAAACTTCATATGCAGAGGCAGCAAACCAGTGCTAGGAAACAACATTGGGGTAGGGCCTTGGACTCTATGCTTGCTTTGTTCACCCTCCAGGGCAACTAATTGGCTACTGTGTGAAACAACATACTGGCCTAGATGGACCACTGGTCTTATCTGTTGCATGTTCCACAGATGGATTGCTATAACTTTTGTTCTTGTTCTTGTTGTTTTCCTGTTTCGATTTTCTCCGTGGGAGGAAATATGTGTTTTATTTTAAGCTTTTAATTAATTGTTATGGTTGCAAACCACTTTGAGGGTAGTCTGAGATTGAAATATTTTCATAAATAAATGTAAACATGATCACAAATGACTGGTCTCAAGATGCTGGAAAAGCGTGCCCTGAAGATGGATATTCTGCAGTTGTTTGCAATGGATAGCACGAAAGAGAAAGAAAATATGAAACCACTCCCAAAACTGCCTGGGTGCATTTTGGTGATTTGTTTTGGGGTGGGGTTTGTAACCTAATGGTGGGAGAAATGTGTTGGGGGAAATAATCATTTTATGCCTACTGATTAGCTTTTATTTTGCATTACCTGCTTCTTCTCAAATTTGTTAAATTAATTTGAGCATCCATAGCAAACAATATTGAGCATTGCAGTGGTTTATTGACTTTGGAATCCACACCTACTTTTTGATTGGCACTTAGCTGATTTGTCCTCTTTCCATTTGATACCATCAGTCAAATGCATATGTATTTTGTCTCTGAGACTGACTGTGAACAGGAACTAGTCAAAAATGTAGGAAATAAAATGTAAATTCTGTGTTCCTTGGACCTGCTTTTTTACAACATGTCTGTTATCTGACTATACAGCTTGTACTGGAGGTCACACTAAATAGGTTGGCTTATTCTACTCTAAAAATCATTAAGGATTTTCAGAGTGCTCAGGAAAATATTCCTTAGCACATTCACACACCTCCAAAGTTCATTGTACAGTGACCCTCAAAGTCCTCTCTCTTTACTGATTTCAGATGAGTTCACTGTATTTTCATTAACTTAAGCATATGTAAATGGATGCAAATCAGAAGTAATAAAAGTTTATGCCAATCATTACAGAAACTGAATAGCTGACATTCCATTTGAGATAAACCATAGATACTTTATTTAGCTTAGTCATTCTTCCTGGAACATAACCTAGGAATGTGTCTTCAGATATGCTAACAAAATGCAGAAATATTACTGGAAATGAATAAAGTATATAGTCACAGGATAGGACATAATGAATCAACCTCTGTAAGGTTATGATACTTTTGACAGCTTCACCAGAATTCTTTTTAAAAAGTATCTCTAATTGGAGAGGATGAATGGCCCACCCGCCACCGCCTCCGCGCTTCCACCGGCTCCGGCTCGCAGACAGGAAGCTTGGCCGGGATGGAGGCGAGGCGACCCCAGTGCAGCGCAGGTGGCCTACCGTGTGGCAGAGAGCCCGGCCCGGATGGAGGAGAGGTGGCACCAGCCCGGAAAGGCACACTGGCTCACCCGGCTTCTGCAGCAGTCACCGCTGCCACACCTACCAGGAAGGCGGGTGGGCGGGTGAGCTTTGGAGGATTGCGGTGGCCTCCCCACCCCCAGGAATTAGTGGTTAGGAGCGCGGACTCTAATCTGGGTGACCCTCCTCCCAGGCTGCCCCCGGCTGCCTGGTTCCGGCGGAGAGGTTTCCAGGCCCCACCGGGAGGTTGGCATCTGCGCTCGTCTAGAGTGCAGGACAACCTCGGGCCGGCCCTGTCAAAGAATCTAAAAATAAAAGAATAAATCATGATACAAAAGAAAAATAAAAGGCATAGATGAAATGCTAACTTCAGGGGAGAGGAAGTAGGAAGTGATGAAAGAAGCCACTGTTTTCCAAAACTGGTGTCAGAGCAACAACATATACTGAATCCACACATTGTTGGATACTGTGTTATCGTATCCATTCATCTACATTTTTTCTTGCCCACATAGGAAAATCCAGGGGGGTAAATGATTACTATAGAGGAATATCCAATGACACACAAGTCCTATCATAATCAATGCATACAATTGCCAAATTCCAGAGATTCCTGTGATCTGGAGATCTCTCAGCATTTCAACTGATATCCTGATAGGCTTGCCACCCTCCAGGTGGGATCTGAAAGTCTCCTGTAATTACAAATGATCTCCAGTTCCCCTGGAGAAAATGGCTGCTTTGGAGGGTGGACTCTATGCCATTACACTTGCTGAGGTCCCTTTCCTCCTCAAACCCTACTCTCCCCCAGGATCCACCCCCGAATGTCCAGGAATTTCCAATCCTGAAGTTGACAAACCTGTCAGGAGATCAGTCATAATTCTGGGAGATTTCCAGGTCCCACCTGGAAGTTCTCAACCCTGTCAGTCTTTGTGTTGTGTCTGAGAGGACCTTGCTATCTTGGATGCATGGATTATGGATGAGCACATGTTCCATTTCCCCCCTTTTCCTTTATTTATATTTTGTCAGTAGTTTCAATTCTCTGATTTTGTTGCTGGTTTTATAAATTCATTTTATTTTATATACACTGCACAGTTTGTATTTATGTATGCAATGTACATCCTTTATATCTCTAACAGAAACCTGTAATATACATATGTGCTTCATTCTGGGTTATTAAGGCACTTATATGTATTCCTTCAATAATTACTATTTATAAATATGAATAAATATATAACACAACACATATTTTATAGGGAAAAAAATTTCTCTAAATCTTCTTTGAATTACGTTTTAGAAGAGTATGTGAAAAATTCACCAGAAACTCTTTGAGCTTCTGTTCCAGTTTCTCATATGGTTCTCCTGAGGTGGAACCCCAAAATTTCCTATCAATATCACTTCAGATAAAGTTGTGGTAGGTTTCAAGAGTGACACTCATCTAATATCTCCAACCATATGGTATACTCATCATTAGCAACCTCTTAAAATTGGGTATTTGGTAATACTGAACTTACTACATAACCTGTAGCTGAAAACAACTAGTTCTCAATGTACTTACAGTCACAGAAAGGCTTGGGTGGCTAGTGCATGGTGGATGGTTTCCATCTTTTACCTCACTAATTGCCAGTTGATTACTGTTTTGCAGTGATAGATAGACAATCAAGTCCACCCAATCTGTAGCATAGCAAGTGATTTTGGACTGGAGGAGAGAAGAAAAACAGTGTTCCCTCTAATCTGAGTTAGTGTGAGCTAGCTCACAGGTTTTTAGTCTCCAGCTCACACATTTTTGCCTTAGCTCAGGAAGGATGGCTCCAGAGAAAACTAATTTATGCAGTTGCCAAATTGCTCGCTCACAACTTTAATGCCAGTAGCTCACAAAGTAGGATTTTTGCTCACAAGACTCCACAGCTTAGAGGGAGCATTGGCTGCAGCCCAACATTTGCAGCGCCGGACAGGAGGTAGAGGTGGTCAGATGCCAGGTGAGGGTGCAGCTGGTGAGTGGTGGGAAAATTAGGTCCTCCCTCCCTTCCCCCGGACCAATAGCAAAGCTTTGGGACAGCCGGGGGAGGAGAGGATTTATAGGAAGGAACTGGCCACTCGCCTCCTCCACCCAGCCTTTGTCCTGTCTCCAAGCAGCTTGGATCCTCTGGCAGGTAATGGAGTGGGGGTGGAGACCTCATGGCTGCACCAAGATAGATACACGCCTTGTTTTTGCAAATCTTCTTTAGTTTTTAATTCATTTTTATTGTCTAGTAGATCATCATATTTCCTTAATAGGTTATCTATGATTAGTTTAGGGTTTGTAAAGGCCTCCAAAGGTGCAATCCATTTTGGTATTTTTATATAGAACCGGCTTTTTATTTCTTGCCAAGACTTCAACAGGACAGCTCTAAGGATATGTTGTTTAAAATATGCATGTACATTTTGTTTACCATACCAAAGGAAGGCATGCCAATTCAATAGCAAATTGTGGCCTTCTAATGTTAAATTCTGGTATTTTGCAGGATAGTTCATTCTCATATCCATGTCAGAGTTGCCACCTAATAATATAATCGCCAATTCGATATACTAAAACCTCCACAATCTTTCCTGTCCTGAAGTGATTTTAATTTAATTCTAGGTTTCTTTTGTTGCCAAATAAATTGTTGTGCAAGTGTCTCTAATTCTCTAAAAAAAGTTTGATTTTGAAGGATTGGTATCGTTTGGAAAAGAAATAAAACTCTGGGCAGGATATTCATTTTCAGTGCTGTGATTCTGCCTGTGGCGAAACGGGAACCCGTTCATTCATTCTAACCAACTTGTCCCATAAGAGGTCTCTTGGGATTGAATCAAATGCCGCCTTAAGGTCAAAAAAGGCAGCAAAAAGCTTATTGCCTGGTTTCCCACTGTATTTAGTAACAAGGTGTGATAATACTGCACAGTGGTCCAGAGTGGATATTCCCAGACAAAACCCTATTTGTTCTGGTCCTAGAATGTTATGGTCAGTCATCCATCCATCTAGTTTAATTAGAAGGTGTTTGTTTGGTGTCTGAGCAAGGTCTAAGTGCACATTGAAAGAGATGCAGTTGCTAGCAGGTCACCTGAATATTGCATGTCAGGTGGTTTCACCCGGCAGGGCTTTTTGTTCATGGCTAACCAGGGCAACAGTGGGGGTCCATGCCTCGCATCTTAACATCTGGGTGACTAAAGGCACTGAAGGTGGACCTGGGGGTCTGGCTGAGGTTTCTGTCTGATTATAATGGGGTCATGTTGTGTATTGAAAACTATGTTAAGCTTGAGTCTGAACAAGGATTGTAAATAGACCAGTCAGAGCTGTGCAAGGTTCAGGAGGGAAACGTACTGATTGGACCTTATCTGTAAATAGTTATTGGTTGTTTGCTGACTTGTGGGTGTGGCTACCTAAGCCCGGACTGTTTAAAAGGGAGCCTGTTGCTCTATGTTTTTGTCTCGTTCTTGTCTCGTTCTGATTTCTTCTGACTTTGTTAAATAAAGCTGATTCACTGTTCACTAGCTGTGTTGAGTCTCGTACTTAACAGGTCACCATATGGCAGTGGCCCTTGGACTTGCGGGATGCAATTCAAATACACTCTGATGCAGTGTGGGGGGGTTGGGGTTGGATTATTTTATGAAGGCCGGTGGTGTGCCCGGGCATGGCCGGAGGGCTAGGAGGGTTCTGACATTCACAGAGACCTCACCTTTTTAGAACTCTTCCCAATACTGGTGGCTGTGGTGATCTGGAGGGATCTCTTCCGTGACAGGAGGGTGTGGTTTTGGTGTGACAATCAAGCAGTTATACGAGTTGTGAACAAGTGGACATCTAAGTCAGAACGAGTTATGCGATTGGTTCTCAAGCTGGTTTTGGTCTGTTTAGCCGATAACATAAAAATTTCAGTGCATCATGTTCCTGGCATGGATAACAGCATAGTGAATGCTTTGTCTCAATTACAGGAGGAGCAGTTCCACGCACTGGCACCGGAGGCCAACCTTGTGTCTGACCCATTTCCGGAGCAGCTCTGGGAACTTGGAAAGGTACCATAATGCAGGGCATCTACAGCTCCATTGCTCCATCCACCTTTAACACACCAAGGCAGTAGAAGCCTTCTTCAAATTTTCCGCAGATCACAGCAGTCCACAGATGTGGCCCATGTCAGGCAACTGGGTGCTTTGCTACATTGCAAGCCTCTGGGAGTGGGAATTCTCCCATAATACCATTTATGGACACATGGCTGCCATCACATTTTTTAGTAAGGCGAAGGGTTCCTGGAACCTTGCAACTCATTTCCAGCCCGTAGGGTGGTCGAAGGTTGGCAAAGGATCACTGCACAGCCACCTGACCAGCATAGGCCGCTGTCCTTCAAAACACTGGTGCGAATTTTGTGGAAGCTCCCGGTCTTATGCTGGTCCCCTTATGAAACCACTTTGTTTGAAGCCGCATTCATTTTGTCATTTTGGGGGGCCCTCCAGGTAGGGGAACTGGTAGCTAACTCACGAACATCCTTTACTAACACACCCCTAGGGGTTTGGGGCATTTCTCTGGAGGCCGATGGGGTATCTCTGTTCATTAGGAGGTAAAAAACTGACCAATTGGGGTGGGGGACCCACCTGTGCTTGGGGCCATTGCTGGGGGGGCCCTGCCCAGTGCAGGCCATGAGGGTACTTCTCGCTGTCCGGCCTTGTAAGGGTGGTCCACTTTGCATCCATCGAGATGGGTCCCTGCTGATCAGGTATCTGTTCATGGGTGTATTGAGGGCAGCGGTGGGGGCTTTGGGCCTGCCTTGCCAGGAATTTGGGTCCCACTTCTTTAGGATTGGGGTGGCTACCACCACTGCGGGCCTCAGGTTCCCCTCAGCGTGCATCCAAGCCAAGGGTGATGGCACTCGAAGGCTTACAAGGCTTACATCAGGCTCCACCTGGACAGTGGCCATTAGGAAATAACTTAGCCTTCCTCAGTTTCAGGGCTGTCCCGTAAGAGGGTCTGGATTTTTGGGCACAGCGTCATTCATTGGGCTGGATTGTATGCAACATCTTCTGGACAGGACAAGGATTTGGGGTTGGAAGAATGTATGCAAGTTACATGGATGGGCCAGAGGGGTATGCAGTGGTGGTCGTTACATCCCCTGTTAGACCACTGCGGAGCAATGAACTGACCTCCAGCTTGGGGAGAATAACTTGACTGAGCGAACTGGGGTGTCTCTCAAGCACCAGGTGTTGGCTGAGCTGGCATGCTTGCAGGCGGATTTGGCTGACACAGTTATATTTTGGTCAGACTGGCTTGAGTGTCGCTCATCATGTGGCACCAACCATCCTGGAAAGGTTGATGTAGCAAGGTGGAAGGTGACAGGCAGGTTGAGCAGGGTGGTGGAAACTTACAGGGGGTGTATGGATACGCCATCCAGATATTTCCCCTGTTCTGGCCTGATGGGGTGCATCTGTCTTCTTGGGGCATGGACATCTGGCTACATGGAGTTTGACATTCCCTGTTATTTTGGCTACAGCTGTAGGAGCATTGGTGGGAGCTGGGCGGATGGCTCCACCCAGCTCTTGTGGCGGTAACAGCGTGGAAATAGGCCTGCATGCCATTTACCGGTTATGGGGATCACCTTAAGGAGTCTTGGCATGAGGCCTGATGGGAGCAAGCCTGCTCAGGGTCTACCAGTGCTTGCCCTCATGGCCAGATGGCAGGGGGGATCATGAAGGGGTAGTCATCCATGTGATCCCCCAAAACCTGCCATTCTGCAATCTTCACCCATGGTGGCTGGCTGGGTGACAGGGTTCATTTCCTGACAGTGGGTCAGCTGATGCATTGGATCTGGTGGACCCATGCTGTGCCAATGCTTCTTACAGCTGTAATCAATAAAGTTGTGGTAAATTTAATCCACATATCCAAATCTGTTGTGAGTGTGGTGATGTCAGGTGAGATCATAGGCATCTGATCAAACCTCTCCATCCTACTTAAGAACTGGAGCCACAACAAAGATACATCAGTGTTTTCCACCTTGAATGTCTTGTTCAATTGAATACTGGAATTAAGTTCTGTTCCTCAATATTTTATGTTAATCAGCTGAGCTGATTTAGTATATGTAGGTCACATCTAAATCCAGGCTTTTCAAAGAGCCTAAAATTCTTCTTTTGCATTTCACTGAGCTCCTAAATCCATTAACATTCAGTAAGACCCACTTAATATTGCTTCCCATTGCGAGGATTCAAAGGACTGAAGAAAGGGAGGAGATAATAAATGCTGGAAAGAATAAGCATTAAGCAAAGCATATTTAATCTGAAAGCCAGGAGGAAAGTATGCAGATTTGTCAGGTATGCAAAATACAAGGGCAAATCACCTACCTAAAATGAGCTGAGATCAAGGAGCAGACAATTGCTCCATTTCAGTATCATTATTCTTCCACAGGCAGGCTCCACCCTGCATCTTCATTCCATCTGTTTTCCAATTTCATATGGAGAATTTCCAATTCATTTTAGAACCGTCACATGCTCAGTTTGGCTTCATTTGTTTATACCATTTTTTTTTTCTGCCCAAGAAATCCATACGCATAAGCAGTCCTGTGAATTTAAAACAGAATTCTAAAATGTTGAGTATGTGATCATATTCTTGAGTTCACTTTTGTATCAGTGGGGGGAAAAATCCTGCATTTGGTTGGAGAAGGGTCAATAACTATTCCTGATGATGACGGGAAGGTACAGGTGCATGTGCAGTAACTGATATTTTCACAGATGTTCCTAAACTAAAACAAAAGGTGGGCAGTATTTCAATAGCAGTTTAGTTGTGTGTGAGAAAAAAAATGTGAAGGCATGGGAAGTTGCCCAAAGAATCAACTGTGCATGCACAGCAATCTTTAGAATATCTTGAATCTTAAGACAAGGCAAGTCAAGGTATATATTCTTTAATCAGAACTGTTCCTCACAATATATTAAGCATTATCTTGGACAAGATCAGGCTTACTCTGTCTCCCACTGTGGAGGGAGACCTCCTGCCATCTGATTGCCACCCCTGCTGCTGCTCAATCTGCTGTCATTCTCCCCATCCCATCCCCTTAAAAGAGAGTGCACCACGCACACCTCCCCTGCAAGCAGTGAGTTTGCCGCTTGCAGGGCAAGCGCGGGGAGTTCTCACTTCAAAAGAGTGGCCACTGCGTGTGCCTGCCCTGCAAGCAGTGAGCTTGCTGCTTGCAGGGTAGGTGTGAGTGGCTCCTGCTTTAAAAGGGGCTGCAGACAACTGCTGGGGTGGGGCTTCCCCTCACCAGCCAGCTGGCCAGCATCTAGGGGCAGCTCAAAAAATTGGGGGATCCCCCACCTGGGGACTGGAATCCCTACAGTCTACTTTGGTTTTCAAGTGGAAACTGGACAGTCATTTGTCAGGAATTCTCTAGTTCTAGGTTTCCTGCATTCAGCATGGTTGGACTCAACAGCTTATAAGGCCTCTTCCAACTCAAGGACTGCAAGGCTGCAATTCAAAAAAAAAACACTTACATGAGAATAAGCCCCATTCAAGTAACATGAGACCATTATACCATGCTGGCTCTTGTTTGGTGCAATTTCTATAAGGTAGGTACAGAAGTAACCTTAGTTTAGTTCTAGTTGTAGCTTGAACCAGGCACCCTCTGGTGTACATGCTGGTGCCCCTTGTAATGAGCCACTCAGACCTTTACAGAAAGGTTCAGAATTATCCTGCTTGGGCCCTAGCATGCCACCACCCTCAGTCAGCCTCTGCTATCTTCTGCCTGTATTCAGATAGACTATACTATGCCATAAAGCTGTAGAAGTGAAAGGCAATTAAAGACATTTACCCCAGGTACTTTCTGTTATAGTGAAACAATGTCTAATTATGGAAGTAACAATGAACAAGCTTTCTATATCTTATGTAAGAACAGTAAGAAAAATTGCCTAAATAACTAGAAAGACAGTAATTAACTTGCTTCAATGTCCAAATAGAATTACACAGGAAGTTTTTGTATGTATCAAACAGCATTTTAGAAAGTAATGACCTTCCACACCTGATCTAGCTGTTGTGACCAGATAGCCACTGTTCCCCATCTTTAAGTCAGCCTTGAAAACTGGAGATTGCAGCACATGGCTTGTGCTACCATCTCTTTTTATATTAGCTATGTAAAGAAATTTATAAAATAAATCTGGGGGGGGGGGGAGATCAATACCACACATAGATACTAATGTGATTGAGTTTAACCAAGGTCATGGACATGGACTTCTGCACAAGAAGAGGAGGCCTGGGACAGAAAGGGCTGTGGGGTGAAAAAAAGGAGACCCTCTAATTGAAACCACATTTGAGGCAACCTCCATGGATGAAAAAGGAGAGGAAGAGGGCTCGCTGCAAGTTTTTATGGGTCCTTGGGGTCAGGGGAAGAGATCTGGTATATGCTCTTTCCTCCCAATTGTGGCTATGATGGAGGAAGCACATCACAATTTTTCCAGGTTCCTTTTAGCCCTCCATTGTCAGCATGTTCAAAAAGTGCAAAAGAGTTGGGGGTTTGCTTCAATATTCTTCTCACCTGAAAATAGCAGATTGTCCCAGATATTTTGTTGTTGTTGGTTTTGTTTTGTTTTTATATCATAGGCACCTCTTGAACAAGAAAGCTGTAGAGCATACTGTTTTCCTGCTTCATGTACTGCTGCCAGGCTCTTCTTCCATTGGAAAAACCAGCATATCCGATTACTGTTAGGCCTTCTGCCAGAGCACATACCTTCATAGGTGTGGTATTATAACTATTTATGGTGCAGGACCACACATAATCTGCCATAGATTACACGTACTTCCATTCCTGTCCACATATTTCCCAGCAAAGTTATCAATATGAACTTGTCCACTGATAAAACTCTTCTACAAGACAAAATGATCAGTTGATGTGATTGCTGCATACATGTACGATTCATCAAAATCCCTTTTGTGGTATTTATTGATAAACACAATATATTCATGTCCTACAGAAAATGATACCGTCATATGGAAATTTCACCAGTTTTGCTAAATTCAGAGTTAAACCATTATAAAAGAAGAATCTTGATTCACGTTTACATGTAAGCACATCACAGCTGTATTTTTTTTTGCATTTGGTTTAATGTGAGTCTCAATAATGAGTGTGTGTGTGGGAGGGCAATGAACTGAAAACTGTGGCACACTTCAAGTACATTCTTCTAATGTTGTCCTTCTGCCAAGAAGCTCAGCACAGTCAACACGGGTTTCCATTCCCCATGTATACTCACAACAATACTGTGAGGAAGATTAGACTGAGGAAGAGTGTGACAAGATCAAGGGCACCTGCAGTTCTATCCTGTTCTAGGGTTGCCATCCCCCCATCTAGGGTTTACCTGCTTTCAGGACCCCCCCAATCCACCACCGCCCAGTCGGCAAGCAGGGGGAAGCCCCTCCCAAACAGTCCCATCTACGCCAACATGCCCAGTGCAATGATGTCACCCAAAGGTGATCTCATCACAACGGGGATGTTGCAGCAGATGCTCTAACGTCTGAGAAAAAACTGTATGGTTACCATACAGTTTTCCTCAAATGCTAAAGTGTCCCCTGCAATGTGCCCTGCTCAATGACATCACTTCTGGAGAAATCCCGGAGAAGAGTCTCCCCACCACCACCTGCTGGCAGCCAGGTAAGACCTGGCAACCCTATCCTGGGTAGATTTATTCCAGTCTAAATTCATTAAAACCAATGGACTTTGACTGGTGTAATTCTGCCCAGGATTGCACTGCTACAGAGTTTCTTGACAGGGCAGGGGTTTGAACCTGATCTTCCTAGCCTAATAGCTAACCAAGCTAGAATACTGCACAGTCCTGGTACCTTCACTTGACTGGTAGGTCCTAATTGGCTCTGGGTACAAAGAGTACAAATATATAATTTCCTCAGAATGCGCAAATAAGTTGCTTTCAGGTGTTTGCTGAGCAACAAATTGGCTAATACCATCCCCAATGAAATTAGTGTGTTAAATTTATTTGAAAACATAATTATCAGGATGGTGACACCTTTTAACACTGTTTGAAGACTGAAATGGAAAAGCTTCTTTCAACAGACCTGACAGAATACTGAACAGCAAAGCGGCATATTTTTTTTGCAGGTAAATATATCATCATCCGCTCAAGAGTATAATCATTTAATCATCCTTGTCAATTTTGTTCTAAACAAAAATCCATCAAGTTTGGTAAGACCTCTCCAAGAAAGATAAAGTTGAAACTGCATCACATACCTGCCATCTAAATCCTTCTGAGAAAAGTTATCCTGTTCCCATTAGCCTAAGAGATATATTCCTTTTGTGTGGTGGAGCAAACAACCACCACCATTTGGCTGAAGGCTCCTTTATTAACAGTAACTATAGGACAGGGCTGTGGTGGCTCAGAGGTTAAGACACTGAGCTGCAGAACGGAAGGTCTGTAGTTTGGCAGTTCGAGACCCTAGTGCTGCATGTCAAAGTGAGCTCCCTTCTCTGGCCCCAGCTCCGGCTAACCTAGCAGTTTGGAAGCAAAAAAATTGCAAGTAGATAAATACGTACCACTTCGGTGGGGAGGTAACAGCGTTCCGTGTGCCTCGGCATTTAGTCATGCTGGCCACATGACTATGGAAATGTCTTCGGACAGTGCTGGCTCTTTGGCTTGGAAATGGAGATGAGCACCTCCCCCTAGAGTCAGATTCGACTAGTTTTCAAGCAGGGGAAACAAAGGACAGGAAACTTGACTATTGGAATATGGAATAACAATACTTAACTAAGCTGTATCTACAGCTCTAGGACAGCTGTCCTAAACTGATTCTACAGATACTTAGTAGGCCCTGCACTCAGGCAGACTGAGAAGAGAAGCACTAAGTCCCTCCTATTCTCCTGCTTTCTCTGAGACCTACTGAGACAGCCTCTTAAAGAGGCAGTACACAACAGTTCCTACCTCCGATTGACACTCCTGTCCCAAAGTTACAAGCCTGATCCTAAGGCAGTGTAATGTACTGTCGCCATTACCACGTGTAGTGCATTCAGCCTGACATGCCCGGACTTGCCCGGGCTGACCAGGCAATACTCCTCAGTAGCTTCAGTCGAAAGACAAAGGATCCATAGGATCCTAGCCGGCCCAATCAAAGGGCCAGCTTCCCAGCCGGGAGACCAATGGTCGCCCGGTTACTGTAAATAGCCTATCGGGAGTAGGGGGTGTGTTTAGGTGTGCTTGGTGGCGGGTTTTCTGAACGCATATAAACCGGCCTGCGAGCTGGTTTCTTTGTCTTGTTCCTGAACTAATAAAGTACTCTTGCTGAATCACTCTTGCTGAATCACTCCACGTTCTGAGTACTTTTCACTGGCGACGAGGATGGGATCTACGACCCCATGAACAAGACCCGGACGCCAACACGAGTACCGCACCGAGCCTGACGCCGAGACCTCTCCGGGAACCGCGCAACTTCGCATCCCAGCTCTCCGGCAACTGCTCATCGCTCCGCTCCCGGCTCCGCTTGCACACTGCTGACCCCTCGAGCAGCAGCATCGCTCTCCACGCCTAGCACGCTTCAGGCTAAGCTCGCGCGCCCAGCGCGCCCGCCTCACCCGGTCCTCCGAGCGTCCACGAGCATCCGCGGAAATGTCGGAGCAAAACGCCACCTCCGCTCCCTCCGCTGCTTCCACGTCCTCATCCTCCGGGCCCAACGCATCCTCCGGGGTCGCCACCGCCGCTCCAGCAGGAACCTCGCACGAAGGCATCGCTCCATTTGACTTGGCCCACCCCGAACGATGGACCACATGGGTGAGGATCCTCAAGCACTACCTCGCCTGCATGCGGGTCACCGACGCCGAATTGAAGAGATCCCAGCTCATCCGGCTGTGTGGGATGGACACCCTGCTCCTTCTGCAGAACCTAATCTCACCTAAGGAGGTAGAGGAGGTGAGCTTCGAGGCCCTCATCACGGCTCTCACGGCCCATCTAGCGCCACAGCCCTCCAAATTTGCGGCCCGCATGGATTTTTTTGTGAAGGTCCAGGGCCCCGAAGAGAAAGCTGCGGACTTCCTGGCCAACCTTCGCAAGGCCGCCATGAAATGCGATTTCAGCAACCTGGACGAGACCCTGCTGAATCAGTTCTTGTTGGGTTTACGAGAGGCCAAACTGAGGAGGCGCCTCATTCGGGATGATGACCTCACGCTAGCCACGGCTTTAAAGGATGCGGCTGCTTTCAAGAATGAGCATCCGGGCCACAGCGGCCATCGGGTACACCGCACCCAAGCCGGAGGGGATTCAGCTGACTCCGAAGAGGAGGCAGTGGCGCAACTCCACCACAAGCCGTCACAACCTCACCGTTCGAAGGGCGCACCGCCAGCGAGGCCGTCGGAGCCAGCTTCCTCCTGTGCCAGCTGCGGGGACGCGCATGACCGTCGGAGCTGCCGGTTCCGCGAGGCGGTCTGCAGGTCCTGCAACAAGCAGGGCCACATCGCCAAGGTCTGCCGCAGCCGCCGCCAGCCAAAGCATTCAAATTAGCACACAAAGCAACCGTGTATAATCATCATAGCAAAGGGGAAAGTTCTTATTTGGATTAATCATGTTGACTCAAATTGCTCGGTCATGCTTCCTTTCTCACTAGCAGTTCTTGGTGAAATGCTATTAGTTTATGTTAAGAAAATAAATATGCAAATTACTTGTAGGTAAAGTGGCTTCTGAAGTGAGATGCAACAAAATACGAGTGGCTCACGCTTCCTCTTACCATGCTTCCATGTCTTGTCCAAACCCTGGATATGCACATAACTTCTTGGTGTGGTGCAACTTTTCTAATTATGTCATAAGAAGAGCCCTGCTGGATCCCACCAAGGGTACATCTAATCCACGGTGGTCAACTAGTTGCCACTGGAAAGCCCACCAACACTGCATGGAAGCAACAGCCTTCTTCTGCTATTTGTCCCCCAGCAACTGATACTAAGCAGCACACTGACCCTGAACATGGAGGTTCCATTTAGCCATCATGGCCAGTAACTGTTGATAGACCTATCCTGTTGTCCAAGACCAGTGGGGTCGTTGGATAATTTGAAAAACGAACCTATCCTCTGTGAATCTGACAAGTTTCCTTTTAAAGCTGGCAGGTTTTCTTTTAAAGCTATCTAAGCTAGCAGGCAACAAACCTTGTGGTAGTGAATTCCATAACTAATTATGTGTTGTATGAATCTGCTACTCATCATTTTCATTGGGTGATTCTGACATCCAGTATTATAGGAGAGGGAGAAAACATTCTTGTCATGTCTTTTAAATGGTGATTTTATAAACCTGTACAGATGAGTTTCACTTTATATGAGAGCTTTTTATCTAAAACTGTCTCCATTCAGTTCAGGTAATTTTGACTGCACCACTGTAAGAATGCTTTATCCTAACAGTTTCCCACATGGAGCAAGTCCCTACATATTTGCAAGCTGCTGCCACACCATCAATCAAAGTATGACTCCAGCCTAAGATATATATCAGCTCAAGGTACTCCTTTCTGGTGCTTAATCAGAGCCAGAACTAGCCCAGGAACGAATTTTCAATACCAGCCTCTCCCTCACCTCCAAATATATAATCAGTGAGTAATCAGTACTTTGGGGAAAGCATTTCCAGGAGAAATGGTATGATTGAACCAGGGAATGTTTCACCTTGCTCTTCCCCATTAACAAAAGACGTGTGCTGCATGCTGAGAACCATGCAGATTGCCTCTTGCATGAGTCCATAGACACATGAACTTGCCAGATCAACAGACTGAATATTGTATATCTGAATCAAAAATTCAAAACGCTACCCTTTTCCGTCCATCTTCCAAGGCAGCTTCTAGTTGTCTGGTCAAAGCACTGTAACTCGCAAGCTTCTGCTTGAACTGCAATTCAGTTTTCTGAAGATTCTCTTCCTGGTTCGCCAGCTGATTTTCAAGTCCTTTGTTTTGTAATTCCATTTCACCTAATTTTCTTTTAAGTCAGACAGATATATAACATCACCACAGAATAGGACGGAAAAGGAAATACTGAACGGTGAGAGGAGGAATCATGTTTACCTTTGAACTTCTTCATATTTCATCTGAATGGTGTAGTTTTCATCTTCCAAAGAATGGTGTTTCAAGAAATCATCACTGTTGTCTACCTGTGAAAACAGTGGTTCTAACATATCTAACAAAGCAGCATACAGAAAACTGAATTTCTATCAAACCCAGTCCCGTGTACTCCCTTTGGAGCAACATCAGCAAGGCGAACCCATCATCCAGACCAACTGAATTTGGTCGGTTTGATTGATCACATGGAGGGAGAGTTATTAGGGGAGGTGATCTGCACTGTTCCTCCACAATAATATGGCAGATTTTGTCCCTGATGAATATGTGACTTATGTCTCTGAGTTACTCTTTCACAGGTAAAAATATAACTATAATAGGAGTAAGGAACGCAAGACCAAAACCTGGATGGCATGAAAAATTAAGCTCTTACAAAAATGATCATTTGACATCTTAATTTGCTAATGCTGCATTATTTCTAGAAGCTTTACTACATAGCGAACAAGAATGCCTTGCAAACCAAAATAACAACAGACAGTTTTAACTGGGTTCCTACCTTTTATAGATGCTATTTAGAGAGAAGATATACAGGGTATTTTAGAACAAATGACTAAAGGGGATGGGGCGAGCTTTTCTTTAAAAAATACATCAGAGCTTGTAGTCTAACCACATTCAACAAAAGTTGACGAAGCTTCCATTCTGAAATAGCTGTATTTAAGGAGAAAGTGTCTGTACTCAAGCACACTCCTTACTTGCAACTAGAGTTCTTTGGAAACAATAACATTCATGAAAGCTGCCTTAAGCTACACCAGTTCCCCTTTAAAGCCAATTTGGCCCTGGTTAATATATTAACTGCAGGCCAGTGATAAGTATAGTCCCTCAAAAAGTATAGTCCCTCCCTTTCCCCATGCAGATAAGTTCTTGTGTGAACGGTGCAACCAATGTCAATGTCCAGTCACATAGCGACTGGTTCGCTAAACTTTACAAATGCAATGCAAGGTATGCAGCCCAATACCATGCAAGTTTAGACCGGATTAAGATGCACTGTATTCAGTTATACTTATTGACTTCACTCAAATGTTGCAAACAAACCTGTTTGTTCATACCAAGCCTGAGTCACGCTTGTTGCTATGTTGGCACACCAGGATCTGCTCACTGCCCAAGCAACGCAACGGGCAGAGGGATGGCACCCTTGAGGCTTGTATCTGTCATTGCCTCCAGATCCATGGTGTTCCTGCCTTGGCCAAGGTACCTGCAGAGACTGCAACCTACTTTACAGCCAGCCTTCCCTGCTATACTCAGGCAGAGCTGGTCTTCTTCTAACCAGCCATGCAAAGAAATCGCTGTGCCAAAAGGAATACGGAAAGAAATTCCTATGTGAACCCCTCTCTTTGGCACACATCCCAGCCCTGTATGGAAAGGGCTCACAGTGTCTCGGGCACACGATGTGAACACCCTAATGCTCTGCCCACTCTCTTGTTGCATGGTGTAATGTATTCAGCCTGACATGCCCGGACTTGCCCGGGCTGGCCAGGCACAACTCTTCAATAGCTTCATGTCGAAAGACAAAGGATCCATAGGATCCTAGCCGGCCCAATCAAAGGGCCAGCTTCCCAGCCGGGAGACCAATGGTCGCCCGGTTACTGTAAATAGCCTATCGGGAGTAGGGGGTGTGTTTAGGTGTGCTTGGTGGCGGGTTTTCTGAACGCATATAAACCGGCCTGCGAGCTGGTTTCTTTGTCTTGTTCCTGAACTAATAAAGTACTCTTGCTGAATCACTCTTGCTGAATCACTCCACGTTCTGAGTACTTTTCAGGCAGTCTATTAAATCTCAATCCCCTTGGGGACTGGTAGGCACCAGCTTCTAACACTACTTGGACAAACATAGGGTTTCCAGCCCCCAGGTCCGGGGGGGGGATCCCCCCACTTCTGGGGGCTTCAATCTGCCCCAGCCAGCTGGCCAACAGGGAAGCTCCAACCCCAAGCCCCACCACCTGACCAGCCACCCCTCTCCCTCCCCTCCTGCCTGATTTAAAGGGCTTCAGCTGAGGGTCTGATTATAAATTATAGTAAGTCCAAAGTGATGCAGTTCCCTAGGTCCTCATGTCAGCAGAGATATCTTTGGCATGTAAATGGAAATTTTATTGAACAGGTTACCCAGTTTAAATATCTTGTTTTTTCCCTGATCTAATATGTCTTGGACAATTCATATTAGAAATGCATGATCTACAGCGTTTATTGCTATGAAGGCAATAATCTGTTTTTATTTTTTTTTAAAGGAGGACAATATATTCCAGCTGCCGTTACTGTATTTAACAGCAAACCATAGGGCCAAATTAGACAGCACAGTGTCCCCAAGTCCATCATGGGAATGCAATGCCATTTTGGAGCATTTTTTTAAACTTTTAAAACCACTGGGGGGGGGGGCTGATCTTGCAGGATGGTGGTGTGTGTAGATGAGGGGCTTCTGTCTCCACACTGTATTCAAGAGCCCAGATTGCTAAATCTCCGCATTATCTTGGAGTCTTTGTCTAAGCAGCCAGCCCTTTGTCTGTTCCATCAAGATGGAGCTCAGGCATAAGAGCTCCCTCCTCCAGAAGTATTCAGCTAGAACAGAACCACCAAAAATGAATCCCTCTCCCTCTGCGCTAAGGGGTTTTATCTCCTCTGAGAGTTTTCCCACCCCCTTGTGGGACAAAGAACCCTCGGCCTAATATCTCCAGGAAGATTGCCCTTGTACCCCCAAGTCTTTGTGTCACTTCTGGGTGTCAGATTCCAGACAAAGTGTGAGCTGACCATTTCATTGTCTCTGGGCAGGATGGCTGTTAGCATTTCTAACCTTGGGTCAGTCACAAGCTCTGGCACAGCTGTACATGAAAAAGAGCAGTTTGTGTCAGAGTTCTCTCATCCCCACCCACCTCACAGGGTGTCTGTTGTGGGGAGGGGAAGGGAAAGGAGTTTGTAAGCCACTCTGAGACTCCAAGTGAAGGGCGGGGTATAAATCCAATCTCTTCTTCTTCTTCTTCTTCTTCTTCTTCTTCTTCTTCTTCTTCTTCTTCTCTGATTATTGGTACTTGGGCAGAACTTGAAAGCAACTGACTTCCCCCTTTCTTGCTGACTTTAGCCAGGGGAGAGAGAGAAACGTTTAAAAATAAATGTGGGGTTTGTGTCAAGCCCAAACCCCTGTGGTAAAAAAGGCATTTATCCATACTCTGCATAGGATTGCACTATATGTTTCTGTGTTATAAACATGAAACAATAAAGTCAGGAACTCTTCATATGTTGTGCAATACACTCCATAACTGGCATCCCCTGAGCCACACTGAAGGTTCTGCTGGGCCTGGAATTGGTATCCCAAAATCAAAATGGCACTCCAAAATCAAAATGCACCCAAATTACTTGGTGCAGCAATTTGATGTATTAGTGGCATATAAAGGCTGGTGGTCTTACTCTTCCCTAATCCCTCTTAAAAAACAATATTAATAGCCAAACAGGACAATGAAAATTGTTAGCATTATTATGTTATGAACAGGAGAAAGATACCTCATGGAAAGCACAAGGTGATGGGCTTCAGCCACTGCTCTTTTGTACTAATACACATTAAAAATGGTACAATTAAGCTTAGTTAAAGAAGAAGAATCATGTCTAATTCCTTGGCTTAGACACATGTTCATCTTATTGACCTCCTTCCCCCACCCCCTTCTGAACATTCATCTGGGAAGTGAAATAGATGGGTTTTAAGGCACATGTTGTTAAAAAAAAAAACAAAAAACAAACCACCACCACCAGAATCAGCTGTTAGCATTCTCTGTTAGGAAAAATGAGCATGCAAGATGCCTGATTTATTACAGAGCATAAAAACAAAATAAGATTTTTTAAATGATGAAAGTACCTATATTATGTTTCCTGCTGTTATGAATAATGCAGCTTTTACTTCTTCAAAATTGTCATGGAAATTTCAGAGAGCTGCCACTGAATTTCGTTAGCGTTGCTGCAGAAATTAGCCCTGAAGTACTATGGATTCCTGTAGCCCTGGTGACAGTCTGAATGTAAATGTAATATACATTTTTATTCCCCCAGTTGTTTTGCTTAACCACCTGGTATTATGTAAGGTAATGAGAATCAGATTTCAGATGAGAATGCTCATCATTGACACCAAAGTGTGATGAGAAATCTCAGCGCTAGCATGCCAGAAAATGTTTAATTTAGGACTGTGTTGCATATTGAATATGCTTCTGTATTATCCCTTTGCATCCTATTTGTTCTTTGTCTGGAACTATTCCTTGAGCACAATTCTACTCTAATATTTTATATAGAACAAATGTTAGAGAATGAACTTGATATTTTGATTTATGGACTTATATTTATTGCTACACACAATGGACTATGCACACACACACATAGGCTCAGAGAACTGTACACGTTAAGTCACCTGTTGTGATGTAACACATAGAAGGTGCCTGCACAAGCCTTACACGTGTAAATAAGGTTTTAGCTACACAGTTACCAGCCTGGTGAAGAAGCACACACCTCTATTACTGTGAGCAGTAAGAAACAACAACTTGAGCAGAGACAGCCCCCATTGCAGAATCATTTGTGGTCAGGTACGACACATCACGGCTTTGTTCCTGCATTGGTATTTCCTGCCAAATGGACATTTGGTTCACAGCTGCCCAGATGTCCTTCTTTGAGTAAGGTTTTAGATTTCAATATTGGCCACTCCTTATAGGTAACCTCCCACTCCTATAGGCAACCAATAGGATTGTTGTTGGGACGGACTAACAGGTAGGTGGGTCCACAGGTTGGAACAGTTACCTCCCACCTAATGGATCCACTATAAAAGGTGTAATGTACTGCCGCCATTACCATGTGTGCGGCCATTTGAGCCCTGCGGCTAAGCGCTAACCCCAAAGCTTCGTCAGGCAAGAACAATAAACCTGTGGATCCTAGCCCGCACCAATCACAGGGCCAGGTCCACAGCCGGGAGCCTATGGGACTCCCGGCTACTGTAAATAACCTATACGGTCACTATGGGGTGTGTTTTAGGTGGTGGGTTCTGTACATATATACCGGCCTGTGTGCCTGGGTTCTTCGTCTTGTTCTTCACTAAATAAAGTACTCTTGCTGAAATCACTCCTCGTTCTGAGTACTTTTCAAAAAGTAAGGACCATTCACCTGGCCCTTCCTAGCTAGCAACCCCCACAACAACCCCTGTCTGCTTTTTAATCCTCTTGAGTCCCACTTGCTATCCCCAAACCCTTGCCTCTACTTTGATCTCTTGATCTGCAGTCAAGAGACCCACACGTTCCGGCTGGTTCTGGTCATGTGTGAATTCCCTAGTTTACATTTCTTCCCATCCATTCTTCATTGGAACAACCAAAGCTGCGAAGACAGATTATTGCCCATCATCACCCTCACCTGCTAATGCAACTGTGCTTATTCTAATACTGTATTTCTAAGGAACTTGATTGAATGTGTGAGTGCATCAGTATTGTTTGTATGAGATTTATTCTTTAAGTAAAAGACATTTATTTTAACAACAACAGCCTTGTTATCCTTCTCTGGTAACCCTTTGTGGGAACAGGACCTTGGTATAGTTGGCAAGGACCCATTTATAAATTGCCAATTGCTGTAAATAAAGCAATTCGGCTAACAAGTACACTCCATCTTTGAATATCTTTGCTTCTGTGAAGATGGACGTCTTGTCATTCTCAGATACTTTTACACCTGGGCCTCAGCACATAGTATTCATTGAGATAGTTTCTAATCTTCAAGAGGACATACTATGTGTTCCTCCTTTGTTTCCTGCTCCTCTCCAAGGCTATTTGATTCTATTCAATTCTGGTCTCTAAACTCCCTTTTCAGCATATTTACTTGAGATGCTAAACCAGTTCTGTTTCTAGAGTGCAGAAAAATCCTCCATGACCCTTTTGGTCAAGTCCAGCAATTGTTCCTCTATACCAGGGGTGGCCAAACTGTGGCTTAGGAGCTGCATGTGGCTCTTTCACACATTGTGCGACTCCTGGCAGGGTGGCTGGGGTGGCGAAGGGGAGGTATGTTTCTCCAGTTGGTCTTCCCTTCCCCAGCCAGTGTTCCCCTTCCTGGGTAGGCTTGAGGCAGTGGGGAGCAGAGAAAGAAAGCTTTAACTTTAAATGCATTCTCAAAGCCCCCCTCCCCACCAACTAGCTTGGAGAATGTGTTTGTCTCTTTAAATCCCTTCTCCAAGTCAAGCCAGCTGGTGTGGGAGCATGCGGGGGGGGGGGCTTGGAGGACACATTTAAAGTTAAAGTTGCTTTCTTACCACCTCTCCCTCCTTCCCCCCATCTATTTCCTTTCTTTCCATTTTCTCTCCCTCCCTCCCCTCCCTCCCCATCTATTAGTTTTCTTTATTTCTGTTTCTCTCTGTTTCTCTCTCTCTCTCTCTTCCTTCCTTCCTTCCTCCCCCCTCCATCCTCCATCTATTTGCTTTCTTTCCACCTTTCTTTCTCCTTTTCTCCCTCCCTCCTTCCCTTCCTTCCTTCCCCTCCCTCCTCCATCTACTTTCTCGCTCTTTCTCTTTTTTCCACCTCTTTCATCCTTTCTTTCCACCTCTCTCTTTCTCTCTCTCTTTGACAAATATCATTAGCAAACAAATAAATATCATTGGACAAATAAATATAATTATCAACATCTGTTTTTACCTCTTTTGTTTTTATTCTTGGTAGCTTCATTTAATGTTAATAAAAAGCAAATTTCCATATTTTCCAATAAAAACATGTGTGCAATATTTGTTCATGTCTTGCAGCTCTCAAACATCTGACATTTATTCTATGTGGCTCTTATGTTAAGCAAGTTTGGCCACCCCTGCTCTATACTACTGGTCATATCCATGACATTAACCAAGTAATCCTGTCTTTGCTGGGTCAAAATATTTATTGCAAAAAAATGTTTGCACAAAAACATGGTGTTATCCTATTAAACATTTTTTATACTCTTCTATTATACTTAAATCCCAGCTGTTTGGGCCCTTAAGCAAGCAGAGCACAGAACTATGTGATTAATTTTAAACATGAGAATGGTTCCATTGAAATCAAAGCCATTATTAATTTGCCTATTAGATGCTTCCAATGAAAAATAAAGCCCTCAAAAAGGCAGTGACTTTAGGCTATAAGAAATGCTTAAAAGTCTGCTCTCAATCAGAACAATCAAAGATTGGATTGCTATAAAATTCTGCACAGGGAACATTTTCTATTACTTAGCATATCATTATTTAAACAAAGCACATACCATGTAGCTAAAAGGAAGAATGAATTATTTAGACAGCTCTCATTTTACAAATAATACGGTCATTTGACTTCCATACCAGAATTACATTAATACACAAGAAGTTTGTGAAAGTTCATCTTTGCTGGAATCTCTGCATATTTCAATGTTCCTTTGCAGATTTTAAACAGGAGAGTCAGTCACTGGGTGAAGATCATCCATGCTAGACACATGAGTGTATAATAATTTTTCTTTATTCACTCGAGGATTTACAATCCACTTTTCAGTTCAATGCAAATTGAACGCACACATGAACGCACACAAAGCTGCCTTATACTGAATCAAACCATTGGTTCATCAGAGTCAGAGCAGCGGCTCTCCAGTACCTCAGGTAGAGGTCTTTCACATCACCTGCTGCCTGATCCAGCTAAATGGAGGTGCCAGAGCTTGAACCTTGGACCTTCTGCATGCCAAGCAGATGCTCTACCACTGAGCCATGACCCCTCAGATTGCAGAACAATGCTAAAAACCCCAAAAACATAAATAGCAAAATATCTATGAAAAATGCAATCTACATCATGCCCTAGTTAGGACCCACATACCTTCAGGACTATGACTTGGATACAGCAATACACTTGTAGAAACATAGACATAGCACAGATCTGCTTACTCAACGTCTTTTGAAATGCCTAATGCTTCCCTCCCTATATATTATAGTGCCAGCATATTAGTTGCACAAGATATTAGACAGTCAGAAATGCAAGTGAGGAGGCTCCCGGGTTTCGGCGTTCGCCATGGCAGTCGCTTTTTCTTGCAGCTCTAGGAGACGGCCATCAGAGCTTGTGGTTGGGAGGGGCCTTGACTGTGTGCGCTACCCCTGGAGCCCTCACGTTGGACTCCCAGCCATGGGGTGCTAGAGAGCCCTTCCCCTGGCGATCTTGCCAGCAAAGGGGGGCTACTCCATGCCCCAAAGGTTCCGCTGTGGAACGTCCCAAATGGGAACTAGAAATCGCGCACTGGAGCAAGTGTTTGGTGGCCAAGCAAATTGAAAACAAAAGCGAACTTATCATTGAAATGTGAGTTAATGTCTAAGTGAGAAACACCAAAGAACTAGCTGAAAACCTCCCCTTTGAAAGCGAGGGGGAGGAGGGAACTCTCCCCCGCTAAGAAAAACTAAGCAAACTTTGAGCTACTACAAAAAGGGGGGTGGGCTAATGAAGCAAGACGGATTGAAATAAAGAGCATTTAAGAACTTACCAGGCAGATTTAAGAGTATCAGAGACTGTGATAACTTTTATAAAAAGTAAACAATTCCCAAACATGGCGCCCACGAGGAAGGATGAAAAAGACAAGCAAGTGAAACCTAAGCATCTTGCCAGAACTGCCAGCCCAGCGAGTTCTGTGCCTAAACAGGACACAACTACAGAGTTGCAAAAGATGCTGACTGAAGCACTGAGCCCTCTGCTGGAACAAGTTACGGCATTGCACCATAAGTTCGATGCACAGCAAACTCAATAATAAAAAACAGAAAAAACTGAGCAAGAGCTGAAAGAAGTGGATGCCAACACCAAGAAGCTAAAAAAAAAAACCCTGCAGGTGATGGAGAAAAAGAGGATGATGGAGGAGTCTCATTTGTTACAGCTGCAAATGGAAAGAGCAAGCTATGTTCTAAGATTTCAAGGTGTTCCGGAAGAGAAGGAAGAGAATCTGAAACAGACTATGTGCGAGGCTTTAGGCCCCATGGCAGATATAAAAACGGATATATTACAAAGTGAAATTGATATGATCTATAGGTCATATTCAGAATTTACATGAAAGAATAATCTGCCAGGGGAAGTTATGGTAAGATTCTCCAGAAGACAATTGAGAGATCAAATTCTCAAAGTGACAAATGGAACTACCCTGAAAATCAAGGACAAAGAAATAAAAGTGTTGAAGGACATTCCATTTGAAATAAGAAGGAAAAGAAGAAAATATAGAGACTTGGTTTTATTCCTACAGAAGAACAACATTCCCTACAGATGGATTGTACCCGAAGGCACAGTCTTCAAATTTATGGACAAGGAAGAAAAAATTGACTCTGTTGAAAAGGCACGTGAATTTCTACATCAACATAGTCGTCCAGCAGGAGGAGAAGAAGAGGAGGAAGAGACAACACCAAAGAAAGTGAAGAAGAAGGAGCAGTGGCATCTTCAGACGAGAACTCAGATTCTAAACTGGGGGCGGCAGCCCCAAAGACAAGCTACCATTTGAGAAAGAAAAAGTATAAAAGATGAGATGTTATTGCACTTCAAAATCTCTTACAATGTTTTGTTATAATTATTACTTATTTTGCTCTTTAAGAAGTCAGATACAGTGGTGTTTAAATTTTTACTTTAGTTTAAATAGATTATTGGATGACCACATTCAATGAACTTGAATTGAACATTGAGTTTAAAGCTAACTTTTTAAGCAGTATGTATGACCACCATCTCTTGTGTTTTTAGCGGGTTTTCTTTACTTTCTCCTATAGTTTGTAGACCCCCTCCCAAATTTTGTTGTAGTTTATAGAAAATGCAGCAAAAAAATCCCCTACGGGGGGCATTAAAAAAAAGAAATGCAAGTAAGGATACAGTAATTTTACCCAGAACAAGCAGCTACAGTAATATTTTTCTTGCATTTCTGCTCCTGCAACAACTCTAACACAAGCAGAAATTTTGCAAGGGAATCCATCTGACCCAGTTTTTCCTAATATACCCTTGGATTCACTCATCACATGGAGATGTAGGGGGAATAGGCAAGTGTGTTGCCTCCAATGGTCTGCCTCATTGTTTGGGAAAATTAGCTATGTGGTGAGGAGACCAGAGGAGTACAAGGACTGCACACCAATTGTATACCAAGGTCCAGCACAGTAAGAAGACTCCAGATTTGAAGGGTAAATTAAATCGGTTTTATTGAAGAATTTCTCTAATTACAACCACACTAAGCATTCAAAAAGAGCAAGCAATACAGAATTAAGAAAGTAGAGATGATTGATAATGAATAGAGGGTTCAGTTAAGGGGTAATACAATCTGTCCAGATGTGCAGAATCCATGGAGAAGGGATTGTGGCCCAAACATAGTTTGGGGGTGGACTGCCAGTTGGCCTCAGGGCAGCGGCACACCCTCTGAGGCCATGTGCATGGACGGATATAGACATTAGAGAACAATGCTGACCAGTGGGAGGTCTTGAGGGGCTTGCCCCAGGTGAAGACAAAAAATTACCTGGGCCAATCAGGGCTCCCAGGGGGTGAAATTGTGAGGAGGGGCACAGCCTAGGTGTAACCAATAAGGTCCCAGAGGGGCAGAGTCTGGATTAACAATAGCTATGATGGAATTAGCCTGGTATTGGATGGTTGGGCTGGGAGTGTCCATTGTGGAACAATAGGGTGGTCTGGTTTTTTCCTGGTGCCAGACAAAAGAGGTGATGTTTCTTAATGTGTGGCAGGATGAACCTGAATGGGAGACCATTCACTAGACATGGAGAGTTAATGTTTACCTTGATAGCTCTGCCGTAGGTGTAAGAATGCAAATATTTTAGACAAATATATGGAGACCAGAATGAGAGGATTATTCCAAAGGTACTTCCTGACATACAAGTGAAACAGAAGTTGGGGCTAGAAACATGCAACATACTTCATTCATGACAATAGCACACACCAGAGGCTATTTGTCCCTCCCTGCCTGTACATTTGACAGACAAAAGACTAGCCATTTGGTCAGTACATTTGACAGACAAAAGACTAGCCTGAGGCATGAGCAGAGATTTGACCATTCTAGTCCTTTTGGACTGAGCTGACAGGAAAGAAGTGTGTGTGGGGGGGGGTTGCTTGAATGGAGGATGTTTGGCAGTGCAGCCAGCCTGAAGAATCTTCATTTGGCCTGAGTTTTCTCAGCCAAGATGTGGTTCTCCTAGCCTCCCAGCAAAAGGCACTGTTTAAGCCAAGCCTGGCTTTATGAGGGCCTTGCTTGTGGAGGTTCAGAGGTTGTTTTGGGGTGTCTCTCTCTCAGGAAAAGACTACCCTGGGTTCAGCACCCAGGAGGCTGATTCCAAGTGAGTGGTGTTACTTTCTGTTCCTCTTCCTAACTGCCATCCCCACTCGCTCATCTGGACAAAGTTGAAGGACATCCAGATGCTCCAGAGACCCCAGTCATGTCATCACCACACACCAGAAGGCTGCTGTTGCTACACAACTGGTCTTGGGTGTCAGCAGTTGCCACTGATGCTGACCCTTGATACCACCCCTCATGTGGTGTTTCAGTGTGCAGTACCACATGTGTACATCTGTAAAAGAATTTTCATTAAACCATACAAAATCATATGAAGATTATATCTTTGCAGTATGCATTGTTAACAGAAAAGAGGGGAAAGATGAAGCTGAACTGAAGAAACCAGAACTTCTGACACATGCAACAATTTAGGAATTAACATGAGAAATTTTCTTAGGTTCCCCCCAAAAAAAACTACTGTGGAAAGCAAACTTTTAGAACAGGTAATTTTAGAACAGGTATTCCATTTATCCTTAATACAGCCCACCATCTTGAGATTCATCTGGAAGCAAGTGGTTAACCATTATGGCAGCCGGTTAACCATTGGGGCAGTTACAATAATGGTATTATATGATCCTGGTGGGTAACATCTGTTACCAGTTACCACATGTTCTGGACTAACTAAACCTTTCTTACTGGCTTCGTAGGGAATCCATGTATTGTACATCACAGTAGTCCATTGAAAATGTCAATAGGCAATGCAGAAAAATAGTAACTTCCCATTTTTCAAGAAGGGGAGCTAGCATACCAACTGAAGCTGATTGAACATGCCCCTGGCCACACATTCTGCACCTGATAACCCAGATGCTGGGCTGTGTATTCTCATTGTTTAAAATTATGTGCCAAGACAATCTAAATTCTGTGCACCAAAAAAGCTTGATTATTAAAGCTGCATTCCACAGCATGTAGACAAAATGCAAATTGAGAACATTGGCACTGCCTGGTTTATTTTGCTGAACTGATTTTGCTAGCCATGGTGAAATAAAGTGATATGCAAAGAAATGAATTTCCATTCTCTGAACATTGGAATCCCTGCTCAATCACCCCACTAGTAACACCCAATGCTCATACCCCTTCGAGGCTATGTGTACAGCAGTCATTCCTAGTAACGCAGAGTACAGTGCTCTTAAATCGTTGGTATGTTTAAGATGAAATTCCGCCTCATGAGATCATAGAATACATATACCCTGTCTGCTTCTTTGAACTCTTAAAATGCAATTTTTTAAGTTTAACATGCATCATCTTCTGACAGCTATCATAAGATGAAATAACCATTTTACTCCTCTGATAAAGAAATCAACCCTTTATTTACCTGGCAGCCCACAAAGCATTGTGCCTGCCTTCACAAAAATGTAACTGGAAATAAAAAGTATTTCTTTCAGTAGCCCCACTAGGCACTTGATTGGATCTATGTGAATGTTCAACATATCCCCTTTATACTTCTAGGTCTGGTGATTTTAGAACATACTTGAGGAAATAAGATCACATTGCATTTGGCTTTTGTCATCCTTTATATATTGAGATAGCTGTTCCAGTGTTTGGCATTTTCATTTTTCATTCTTAAGGAGATAACTTGATAACAGGTGAGTATTGGGTGTATTTTGTGTCATTCCAAGGACTATGGCTTTCTAGACTCTTTCTTACTTTTTCAGTGGGTTACATTATTGATACATAAAAAAACCCTGCTATCATCAAGAGTAAGAACATTTCAGTGTTTTCCATTATTCACTGCATTTATTTTATTCTGTTCCTCATTGTGCTTCATGCTTTGAGAATTGTGAGATTGTTGTATTAATGAGACCCCCTGACATGTGTTTTGAATACTGTGTGTTCTTGGTTTCTACTTCTATCTTGCCTGTGGCTGGTCAGTGTTTTCCATTTCCTAGACCTGTCATCACCAGTTTAATTGTTTGCAAGAAAAAAGTAGTGTCTACATGATAGATGTCACCCACCGAGTACAGTACCCATCAAGCAGAAATGTCTCCCATTATCTCCTGCTAAACCTGAGTTTATTCTAAGCTTTTTTTCCCCTGCTACACAAGGAGTCAATGCATTACCTGCCCCCCTTCAAATGTCTTGAAACTGAATAAGAAAAAGGGAAGGAAAATTGAGAATAAATAGAGAAAATGCAGGAAGAAAGGAAAATAGAGGAAAGACTGTAAGAAAACAGGGGAGAAAGAAAAAGTCAGGGAACAAAACAAAATGATGTGCTTCAAAAAGAATGGTTTACTAAGGCAAGACGTCTTACAAAACTATTTAGTATTGAGATTCTTTTCCCTTCCATAAGCTGCATGTAAGTAGTGAAAATCCCTTCACCCACACAAAGCTTAACGGAGGGGCTAACACCTACATTATAATTCTGCTGACTTATGATTTGCCCTCTATGACATAAGAGTTATTGTCCTTTTAAAATCCACTTACAGTGTTGTTCATATTTACTATCATGGTATATTAGGGTTCACAGAGGCTCTTCACAAAATGACCGCTCAAGAACTGCGTAGTTTTTTGCCTGTAATAAGTAATTTGTGTATTATTTACAATACTGTCCTGAATAAAGTCCAGATCACAAACTCAATAATATCAATATATCTGGCTGTCCTTCAGAACCTCAGAAGAGCCATATAACTCTTGGGCTGCCTAGTTCAGTCTATAAAGCTTTGAAGTCTGTTTAAGTTAACTGAGGCTTTGTCTCCTGAGATTTTGCTTCCTGGGGAGCTTGGGTTGAACTGAACCTTCCAGGATTTTAGTCTTGGAATACAAACCTTTTCAGTTCTCCAGGACAGGTCAACAATGAAACTAATACTGGCAAACAGGAACAAAGCTCCAAGAATCCTAGGAATTGTAGACTAGGACACAACAGAGACTTGGGGTGATTTCTCACGAGAGCTGCCTCGCAGCACAGCGCCATTTGCCTCGACACAAACATGTCAATTTCACACCCGAAGCTCCGGGGCTGCATTTGACTCGGGGCGTCACCCGATTTCCTCCGCAGTTTCATGATCCTCAAAAACCAGGATCACAAAACTGTGGAGAAAATCGGGCGAAGCCCCGAGTCAAAATGCAGCCCCGGAGCTTCGGGTGTGAAATTGACATGTTTGTGTCGAGGCAAACGGCGCTGTGCTGCGAGGCAGCTCTCGTGAGAAATCACCCTTGTTCTGTGTGGCAGCTGTGGTTATAACTGAGAGAAGGAGAAAAAAGGGTTGGGGGATAAAAAGGGTTACATTCAACTGTACGTAAGTAGTTCAAGCCTGTTCCTTGGAATACTCAAACAATACAGTGCAATCACCTGCAGTATTTCATGTATATGCACTCTTGTACAGCCTGACGGAAGTCTTCCCACACAGACATCCTATAAGTTTGTCACTCAGCAATAGAAGGGGGGGACAGAGACTTACTGAAACAGGAGTCCCAGAATACTCTATGGTAAAATCCATAGTGTTCTGGGGAGATCTTAGTGCATCCCACAGCACAGCGATGTCCCTTCATTACACAGCTGCAAATGATACTGCCACACTGCAGGATGCTTTAGCATTCCTCCAAAACAATGAGCAAATTAGTCAGTGAGCAAATAACCAGTGAACAAACTGATCAGTCAGCCATTGATTATGAATAAACACTGTGCTCCCACTCCCTCCACTGCCCTATCAAGCGGCAGTGGGGAACCAAGGCAGAAAAGGACAGGTTGCCCACCAAAACAACCTAGCCAGCCTACTCTTCAGCCAGTTGTATAAATACACAGTGAGCATATTAGACAGCCAGTGATTATGAATAAACAAGTCCTACTGTCTGGTGTTTGTTTAAGTTCATGTTATCACTGAGTTTATTTCACATGTGTAAGTTTTTGCCCAGCCTTACTGGGGTTGTAGTACCACTGCCACACCATGGATACTTAATTACTTGTTCCAACCATCCATATAAGAATTGTTTTCACTTTCTGCAGAAGTAGCTAGAAGGAAATGAAACAAATACAACAGCTATTGGAGAGCTGCAAAGCTGTTTGTCAGCCACTTAAGGTAGACAGCACTAGGGTAAACAGACTGATCCCTTTTGAGCCAATCACCTTGTAATGATAGGGGAACGCAGGTCACCTTGATTAACACTCAAGGAGGCCCTGATCACAGAGAAAATGTTCTTTTTTTGTGACCAAAGCAATACACTTCTGACACTGAGAGATGAGTTTTCCTTTATGGAGAAATGTAGACACGGTGAAGATGACCATTTGTCCACCTGCTAGGAAGGGCCAAGACCAATGATGGGACAGACTCCTAAAAGTTAACTGAGGGGACCCACATGGCCTCTTAAAATTTTGAGGAACTGGGTTTTTTTTAAAATAAAACCTTTCTCTCAGTTGTTTCCTTAAATTATAAAGTATAGTTGGGGATCTGGGGTTTGCTGCTGTGAGGTAAGTTTTGTGTTGGCCAAGAAGAACAGGGAGATTGCTGAGGCAGGAGTTGTATAAAAATAACAAAGGTTTATTTATGTATAGGTTGTTTTTAAAGAACAGTTCAACAACACAGGTCTCCGGACAGCCGAAGGAGAAGCCTGGCAAAGGCACTTAAATTTAAGCTAGTGTCCTTAACATTAGGCATCAAAGTAAGGAGACAGCATGGTCTCAAACTGGATCACAGTTAAATAAGTCCAGTTCTTTCTCTGTCTGGAGCTGCAGTGAGAATAGCTTCTAGGTATGGGCACAAACTGGCTAATCAACTCAAGTTCATGACTAATTTTGGCTGGTTTGTGGTTTGCAAACTGAAGTTTGTGGCAGGTCAACTGGCATGAACTTTCCATTAACTTTCAAGTGGTTCATGACAGTTTCTGAATGGATATATTTCCAGACAGACTGTCTCCACTCAATCAAAATGTTTACCAACCTTCAAAGCAACAGGGGGGTGAAATTTGGAGAGCATGTACAGGAGCATCTCGGGGAGCTCTCCTGTGAGTTTGACATCTCTAGCTTGTACAGGGTCTGTTCTATACACTCCTGGACCTCCTGAACCTTCACCTGTCATTTCCTCAGATAGTATTTTCCTAGGGGCATCTTCTTTGAGGGGCTGTAACTTGGATCCCATAAATTCAATCCTTACCAAACCTGAAGGAGAGTCAGCTAGAGATCCCCTGTGAGCTTGGTGTCTCTAGCTTGCATAGGATCCCTTCTATATACTCCTGAATCTCCTGAAGCTTTCTGAAGGTCAACCCTCAAGGTCAACCTCCTCCCTGCTGGGCTACTTGCACTGGACCTTACAGGCTAAGGAGCTCCAGGCCTCCTGTTTTCTCCTGTGTATCTCCCCATTCCTCCTTCTCCATTCTGGATGATCCAGCATGTGGTCTGCAGGTTGTGCCTTTGATGCTTGGGTGGGAGGATGCCCGCCTCTGTCGGGTGGGGGTGGGCTGGCCCCACACTCAACCTTTTCTCACTGAAATTTCACCAATGAGAAAACCCCTGGATATCCTCCTTTATTTTTAACCCCCAAAGAAAATCTTCCTCACCCAACACCTGCTTCATGAAAGAACATCTACCTGGAGAGCCAGTTTGGTGTAGTGGTTAAGTGTGCGGACTCTAATCTGGGAGAACCTGGTTTGATTCCCCACTCCTCCACATACAGCTGCTAGTGTAACCTTGGGTCAGTTGCAAGTTTTTTCAGAGCTGCTCTCTCACAAACAGTACTTGAAAGAGCTCTCTCAGCCCCACCAACCTCACAGGGTGTCTGTTGTGGGAAGGGGAAGGGGAAGGGAAAGGAGATTGTAAGCCTCTCTGAGACTCCTTTGGGTAGTAAAGGGCAGGGTATAAATCCAATCTCCTCCTCCTAACACAACACCTACATCATGAATCACCATCCACCTCAGCAAACATCTACTTCAACAAACATCTGCCTGTTTGACTACCCCTTCCCATTGCATTTGTACTATTCACAAGAGGTGATCTCTTATGGTTGGTGTAGTGGTTAAGTGCGCTGACTCTGATCTGGGAGAACCAGGTTTGATTCCCCACTCCTCCGCTTGCACCTGGCTGGATGACCTTGGGCAAGCCCTAATTCTGGCACAGCTGTTCTTGAAAAAGAGCAGTTTCTGTCAGAGCTCTCTCAGCCCCACCAACCTCACAGGGTGTCTGTTGTGGGAAGGGGAAGGGGAAGGGAAAGGAGTTTGTAAGCTGCTGTGAGACTCCTTTGGGTAGTGAAGGGCGGGGTATAAATCCAATCTCTTCTTCTTCTTATCTGTACAATGTGTTCTGCTAATGGTGAATAACCAGAAATTTCACTTAGGGGTGGTGTGTGACCAGAGGGTCTATGTCTTTGGACCTGAGGGGGCCTGGGAGCATTGTGGGCATGTCTCACTGGGTTGCAGTGCTTGCCAGTCCCAGAACACCTCTGCCACTCTCAGGGACTGTCATTCTAATGGGGGGGCTGTCATTCTAGTCCCAGAACACTTCTGCTACTCCCAGGGGCTGCCTGTCATTCCAGTCCCAGAATACTTCTGCTATTCCCAGGGGCTGTCATTCCAGTCTCAGAACACTTCTACTCAGGGGTTGGATAGGGCCGGAGCTCTCCGGAGCACTGCTCTGGGAGTGAAAAGCCCAGGGGGCGGGGCTTCCTGGGGGCGCGGAGATCCGTGTCACCCTGGGAGGCCCAGCCACCCCTCCATGGGCTTCCCGGGGCCACAGAGATCCACAGCGCCCCGGGAGGTCTGGCCACCCCGTCCCAAGGTTCCCGAACTGGAGACTTGAACTGGCTTGGCTGGTTGCCTGTGAGTCCCCGTGCAGAAAAAAAAGTCCTTGAGTGAGTCCGTTTTGAATTTGTTTGCTTTGGTGGGGGGGAGGAGCTGGCATGCCCACATGGAGCCTTGAACTGGCTTGGCTGGTTGCCTGTGAGTCCCCATGCAGAAAAAAAGCCCTTGAGTGAGTCCGTTTTGAATTTTTTTGCTTTGGTAGTGGTGAGGGGGAGGAGCTGGCATGCCCACATGGAGCCTTGAACTGGCTTGGCTGGTTGCCTGAGCATCCCCTTGCAGAAAAAAAGCCCTTGAGTGAGTCCGTTTTTAATTTTTTTTTCCTTTGGTGGTGGAGGGGGAGGAGTTGGCATGCCCACATGGAGCCTTGAACTGGCTTGGCTGGTTGCCTGTGAGTCCCCATGCAGAAAAAAAGCCCTTGAGTGAGTCCGTTTTGAATTTGCTTGCTTTGGTGGTGGGGGGGAGGAGCTGGCATGCCCACATGGAGCTTTGAACTGGCTTGGCTGGTTGCCTGTGAGTCCCCCTGCAGGAAAAAAGCCCCTTGAGTTCATTTTAAGTTTTTTTGAGGTGGGGGTTGGGGAGGAAGTAGTTGGCTTCCACATGGAGGCTTCTGCCTGGCTGGCTGGTTGGTGGTGAGTCCAGGGGAGAGAAACACCCCTTGAGTTTGTTTTGAGTGTAATTTTGAGATCTTTTAAAAACTAATTTGGTGCCACAAAGCTAGCTTCCTTCCTTCCCCATCTATTTACTTTTTTCTGGTTCTGCTGTGTGAGTTGGTGGATGCAGACCACTGGCATTGGCTTGCATCTGCCTGCTTCATGTAGGATGCACAACAGCCAGGTGGAGGAGGGGAGGGGTGTTTGGGTCTTTCTGTGAGTTTGAGGACAGGAACTAGCACTGAAGTGAGATTCGAAAAGAGTATGTAACTTTCTGAAAACCCTTGAAGAGGGAATAAGTTTGTTCTTGGAAGGGGCAGAGCAATATGGATCCCCTTTTCCATTTCTAACAGATTGCCCATTGGAAGCCATGGGAAACACTTAAAGGCCCATTGGAAATAATGGGAGCCAGGCATGCCAATTGACTGGCATTGGCTCCATTGAAATACATTACAGTACAAGTAGAGTTGCAATAAAAATGCAGGATGGATTTTCCATTAGGGTCTCTGGGCCCAAATACACTACTCTGGGAATGGAATGAGAAACCACGGAGCGGAATGACAGCCCCTAAGAGTAACAGAAGTGTTCTGGGACTGGAATTGAGAGCCCACTGAGTGGAATGACAGACCCAGGGTGTAGCAGGAGTGTTCTGGAACTGGATTGAGAGACCACGGAGAGAGACCACGTGGCTCGCCAGCTCTGAGCCGGGAAATACCTGGAGATTTTTGGGGTGGAGCCTGAGTAGTGGATGTTGCCTTCTGACACACTTCCAATGATGTCAGGGTGTGTGGCATATGCTAATGAGTTATGCTACTGAGTTATGCTAATGAGCTCCTGCAGCTCTTTTTCTATGAAAAGACCCCTGCTTCTACTAGTCCTAGGGGCTGCCTGTAGTGTGGCATGTACTGGGGGCTAATAATGGGGTTGGTGATGCTCTCTCCCAAAAACAGATCAAGAGGTTCCGTCTGTTGGCCCCGGAAGCAGATCGTTCCCTGGTAAGGATGCCAGTGAGTTTGTGGGGGGGTTGGAGGGCTGAAGCCGATAGGGCAATTGGCCTAGCTTTAGCCCCATCAACAAGGAAATCATATAAGAGGGTAGGTCGGGAATTCATAGCCTTTAGGCAGTCTGTGGGCCTACCTCAGGTTTGGCCCATCCCTGTGCCTCAGTTATTACAATTCTCTGTGTATTCTAAGAAAAAAGGTTTGTCTGTAAGAACTATTAAGGGTCAGCTGTCCTCCCTGGCCTATGCCAGCAAAGCAACAGGCTTTGTGGACCATACAGGAGATTTTCACGTCAGGAAGATGCTGGAGGACATTCCCGTTCTTATAAAAGTTGTGTGTGAAAGAGTAAGTTTTGAGTTTCTAGTATTTACAGAGTTCTCGTTACAGGTGCTGACGGCCGGCGGGCGAGACAAGGAGTTTTGGTCTGTGGCCACAGCATGATTTTTTGGGTTGCCTACCATGCCAGGAGGACACCTGTGGGTTCACAGCTGGGCCTCAGCAAGTGGGCACAAGTTGAATGGTTGGGGAGGAGAGGCATGAGATGGCCCAGACTCCTCCCAATGTTGTTTGGGGAAAGGCAGTGCCCCCCACACGTCTTGGTTATCCACCTCGGTGGTAACAACCTGGGTTTGTTGAAAGGCATCACATTGGTGCTTCAAGCCAAGGCTGACTTCACCAGGATTCAGGCGAGGTGGCCAGAAACACAGATAGTTTGGTCTGCAGTGTTGCCGCACTGTGTATGGCGTGGCCTTGGGGATCCCCGGGGTTTGGATCAGGCCCATAGAAAAGTGAACCAGCAAATGGAGAAAGCCATGGAGGGTTGTCTGGGTAGGTTTTTACCTCACCCCGGGATCCGGGTTGAGCTTGACCTGTACAGGGATGGTGGAGTGCATCTGTCAAACAAGGGCAGTGACATCTTCCTTGAGGAGTTGTGGTAAGTGATTAAGGCAGCCTTGGGCTGTTAGGTGGCCACAGCAGCCAAAGCAGAGGCTTGGCCTTGCATGTGGCAGATTAGTGTGGGTAAAGAAAGCAGAACTGGTAAGCACTTTCAGCCAGTTCCCAGTTGGAACCAGGGGGTCACCAGGAACAGTCCCCGGGTTTTAGGGCCTATGGCTGGGAATGGTGGCCACCTATGGGGGCCTCTTAGGTAAGCTTCTCTCTGCGGGCTGTAGGGCTTCAGGGGTAGGCACTCCTGGGGGGTGACCTGTGTGCTGGGCTGCCAGTTGCGGACCAGAGGAATGACCCTAGACTGGGGCTGTTGCCCATATCTGAGGCAAGGAGGTTGGCTGGATTGACACCTGCCTGGCCTGTTCTGCTCCCACTTAGTTCCCTTGCTGTTGATTGAGTTGTAATTAAGTGGCCCTTGTTTGAATCCAAACAGATGCCTGTCTCATTATTCCGGCTCAGGGGGCAAAAGGCAATGTTATGCTTCAGAGTGAACTTCATAGAAGCCATGTTTTGTATATAAGGACTGTTTGTAAAATAAGATATTTTTATTGATAACTTATTATACAGCCCCCAGGAAAAGCGCAATATATTTGTTTGTTAGTTTAAAATATGTATATACTGCCTTATTCCCTCAACAGTGCAACTACAGTGCAACAGTGCAACACAAAACATAAACGTCCATTAGCAGATAGAAATAATGTACATATAACACACACATTAAAAAAACAAACAGATTTTAAAACAGGGAAATCAATTTGCAGAGACAGTTCACCTTTCTCCAGATGTCTTGCATGCCCTCCTAAATACAGCCAGTGAAGGCCGTTTCAGTGAGCACAGAGCATCTACTTCCCTTCCCTAAAAATTCTTGAATATGCCTGTACCTTCTTTGCCCTTTTGACAGTAACATCTCCCCACCCAAAAGGAGACAGCCTTTGTTTTTTCTTTTCTTTTTGACAACATGGCTTACCCCTGCTGCACTGCAAATCACATTTGAAATTGGGAAAAGTATCAAAGGCAGAATCTGATATTTTATTTATTTTATTTAAAACATTTATGCCACATGATCGGAGTTGAAAGTGGCACATATAAAACATTAGAAAAATTAAAATTATTAAGTGAACAAAAACACATTAAAAACACTAGAACCAGGGAGAAGGGCTGATAACCATAACTGGGGTATGGTATTGGTGTCTGCTAAAAACAGTCAAGAACCCCTTTAGGCAATTGCAAGCCCTAAAGTAGTGCTCTGGACCCCAGCCATTGCAAATATCCCAAGCATCTTTCAAACTAAAATTGTGCCAAATATTTTTTAATTATCCTTTGACAAGTGGGAATTAGTAGAGCCAGTTTGGTGTAGTGGTTAAATGTGCGGACTCTAATCTGGGAGAACCGGGTTTGATTCCCCACTCCTCTACTTGCACCTGCTGGATGACCTTGGACAAGCCATAGTTCTGTCAGAGTTTTTCTTGAAAGAACAGTTTCTGTCAAGAGCTCTCTCAGCCCCACCTATCTCACAGGGTGTCTGTTGTGGGGAGGGGAAGGGAATGGAGTTTGTAAGCCGCTCTGAGACTCTGAGTGAAGGGTGGGGTATAAATCCAATCTCCTCCTCCTCCTCCTCCTCCTCCTCCTTCTACATTAATTACATCTGTGAAGTCATGGCTTATGAAAGTGAATAAATATAGCACCAACCTAGAATGGCCTAGATGACTATATATATAATTTTATTTGTAACCAAAATACACATATAGACTAATTCAGATTTCAAATCATTAATGCTTTCTGACATTTGAACACATTAATTAACCTAACAAACTTTACATTGTAAGTCTAAAGTAGCCTTCTCAGTTTTAAAGATTTTACAATTACTGAAACCATTGCTGTTAGCAACAGATTCCATTTAAAGCTATAGCAAGCGTCTTAGAAGCATTTAGACAAAACTCAGTTGAAATCCTAGCCAAAAAAAAGATTTGGTTTTCCAGGATTGCTTTCCAAAGTGGTACTTACTAAATCTCTTTTCAGCATTCATAGTTATTCATTATTTGGTTTAGAAAAAAGGTAGTTATATTTACAAGATAAATAGCATAAGCACTCCAATGCAATCCTCCACTGTAAGCAGTGGAATAATATTTACACCATAATGCGCAACAAGGACAATTCTCCCTGTTTGCTGTATGTGAGCTCATGAAGGATACAGGCTGTTTATATTTTACCAGCATGAAATCAGACTTGTTCTTAGGACTCCTGCAAAACATGTGAAGATCACACACCAGTGCAGTTTTGTTTCTTTTTTTGTTTGAAGATTGCTGACCAAATGAGGAAAATCCATATAATTGGGCACAGGCCATATGGCTACAGACAAACCATGGGATAGCTCCACAAGGTATCTGGTGAAGGGAGCTTTGACTTTCAAAAGCTTATGCCCCCAAAATCTTGTTGTTCTCTAAGGTGCCACTGGACTCAGTTCCAACTGTTCTACTGCAAACCAACATGGCTACCCCCTGAAGCTCTCTCTACTAGCTCGCAGCTCCTGGCTGGTTCATACGGGTCTATGTGAAGAAGGGCATCACGATGAAAAGAGATTCTGTTCTTTTTATATTATTTTTTATAAGTATTGGTAGCCAACTAGCCATTCCATCAGGACCCTGTATTGGATATGGAGTCAATTCTGGGATCCAGAGGACTGTGCTTATAATAGAACCTATTCAAAACATCTTAAATCTCCGTGCAGGGCTTAATACAAATTAATACAATCAAGTGGCAGAACTTCCTATTACAATTATTAGTTACAGTGGGAGATCTTAAAAGTTCATTTTAATTGAGAATCCTCGATTTAAGTGAATGAAATTTGGCTTTAGTGCTGTGTATAAAGAACTTCTGTGTGCTTAAGCAGAAACACTCATATGCTTCTAATATGGCATACTTTTGTCATCCATTTGGTTCATTTTGTTAGAAAATTGTTCATTCACATCTATCCAACTTTCCTTTGCTATACAGATATATTAACATATATACCCCAAGGGACGTTATTGCTTCATTACTATTGAGGGGTCTAAAGAGATATTTCAGCCATATAATGGATGAATTTTGTATGAAATGGAATTTCCATTTTTAAAATCTTTATATGGTCACTTGGTGCCATTAAGCTTCCTGAAACACCTTAAAACAGCAACAAATCATGCTGGTCATTTTGGAAAGTCACCTGCTGGATTTATGCTAGTGATTCAACCATATAATAGCTTTTAAGGACAAAATATTATATGAAGATAGATTTTTGTTAAGATAGAGGAGAATTTGTTTTGAACATGAGTCTAGTTTCATAAATTTAGAATTGACCTTCTAAAACAATTAACGCCTCCTTCTAAAACACTGATGACTTTTTCAGCTCCCCATCAGCTGACAACTGAAGGCCACTGCAAAGTACCTTCAGTCAGGGCCCTTTCTGAAATACAGGCACAGATTTCTTTCTGTGACTGAACTTGCTGTTTTTTTTCTTAAATTCAGGCCAGTAAATGTTTGGAAATCAGTCCAATACCAACTAATCCAGGTTTGTTGAATGAGGGAAGATTTAAATATTGATGTCATGTAGCTGATTATGTACGTGGTTAAATCTCAGACAATAACAACACAGTATCCTAATTTAATATTGTTATATGCCACAGCAGAAAAACTTACATGAGTTTTTAAAAAGTGCGTATATATCTGAAAATGCTCTTTTGATATTTTTGGTGATCTTATTGGGAATCTTTTAGTTTTTCTGAGAAGAAACCTCAAAATTCATGTACAAAAATACTCCAGGTGAAAATTCAGTTGCAGTTTAAGAGATGTATGTTGTATTTTAATAGCAGTAGTTTCTTTTACCATTTGTATCCTGAAGTATGTCCCATAATAGTCTATATACTGTAGACTGTTGCTAAGCAGACTAGACTCTTCTATACTGAAAGAAAAAGTTAGGAAAGGGGTAGGAATAAAAAGATGGAGGAAACAGTCAAGCAGGGACTGTTAAGAATGACATAAGAATAGAACTTTGCATCATTAATCCTGCTTTGTGCTGTCTCCTTGCCTGCACCAAGCTACAAAAAGGTATGAAACACTTGAACTTTCACTAACTTATTTAACTTTCCTTAGAATCATTACAGATGTTTTACCTATGCAAGCATATCAACATTTATCTGAAATTTAGTTAGATGAGGCTTTGTGGTATCACAGCATGGGAACCAATCTCAAGTCAGTTTGATTCAGAAAGCTAAGTGGGTTTTCTGAAAGCTAAGTAGGTTTTCCTGGGTGGGAGACCACTGGGAACCATTGTTGCACTTGCCTCCTATAACACACCTCTAGCATTTAGCTGACCACTCCAGGAAATTCAGATGTGTATTTAGAGCCCATCATGAGAATATACCATGCTGTAGGTTCAGTTGGTGCTCAAAAGACATAAGACTCAAAAGCCACAATTTCTTCAAAGGTATTTACTCTCTGTTAAACATAATCACTGCACAGCACAAGAAAAATAAAGCTACAAGCAAAGATCTTGGGGAGCTCAGCAGTTCAAAAGAACACAAGTATTAATCTCATGAAAGCATGTCTTATTCAAGATTCTTACTACCAAATGGTGACATTGTCCAAAGAAGTCAGGAATGGGGGGTTGGGTTTGATCTACTTGTCTTCCACTGAGTTCACAGTCTTTATACCCCATGGCCCAGAAATAACTATTGGTCATGCCTACATGAGTAAAAATGCTTCTGATCTATTTTTGATAGAATATCTTTGAAGTCATCTACAAATTTTGTACATAAGAAGCTGCCTTCTACTCAGTCATACCTCTTGAGTTTAGCATCATCTAAGCTGGCAGCAGCTCCCCAAGGACTTCAGCACAGCTATTTCACATCACCTACTAGCTGATCCTTTTCACTGGAGATCTCACCTATTGGATTTGGAGCATTCTGCAAGCTAAGCAGATGATCTACCACTGAGCCTGCACCAAATAATGTAAAACACAAGGCTGCCTTATACTGAGTCATTAAATACAGTGGCATCTACTCTGATAGAGAATGACTCCTCAAAATCTCAGCAAGAAGTTTTTTACATGACCAATACACAGTTATTTAACTGGGCCATAACCCTTCCACTACAGAGCACTTATTGTGCAGTGTACTACAACTTTCTGTTCCATCTTTTCCGTTTTGTTACCAAGCACCCACACACCCATCTTTACTCACTTTATATTCTGATCTCTCTGTTTTTCTGTTTAAGACACTATTTACTATACTATCTGTAATATTTAGACTCCTATTCTGTTAAATAACAAAAATTGGTTCTGCAATGTCAAAAATAATTGATTTTCCCCCTGATATAGGAATTAGTATATTTGTCTGAATGCAAACGACATAACATTAAAATGGGGATATATATGTATTTTCCCTGTCAACACAGATGGACTTTCTAGGGGGAAAAAATCACGTTCATTTAACATTTTTTATGACATATGTGTTTAATGGCTGGCAACCAGCAGGAAGAGGGGGTGCAGGCATAGGGAAAATGGCACCATGTTGGAGGTGTTGTTATCACTTCTGGTGAATACCAGATCATGTTACGTCCCTTTTAGAGGGACGGTTCCCTGGAGCACTCAAGGAGGCGATGGTCCGCCCCCTCTTGAAAAAGCCATCTTTGGACCCGACTGAATTGGCCAACTATCGGCTGGTGTCCAATTTGCCCTATTTGGGCAAACTTATAGAGAGGGTGGTGGCGTCACAGCTACAGGGATTTCTGGAGGATGCTTCAGTCCTAGATCCCTTCCAGTCCAGTTTTCGCCGGGGTCATGGGACGGAGATGGTATTGGTCACCCTGACTGACGACCTCCACAGGCATCTGGATTGAGGTGGTGTGGCAGCATTGCTGTTGTTAGATCTGTCGGCCACTTTTGATACGGTCAACCATCAGCTGCTGGCCCACCGCCTTGCCGATGTTGGGATTCAGGGGCTCGCCCTTCAATGGTTTGCCTAGTTCCTGCAAGGTTGGGGACAAAAGGTGGCGATAGGGGAACAGCAGTCTCGGAGGCATCCTCTTGAGTGTGGGGTACCTCAGGGGGCGGTGCTGTCCCCGATGTTATTTAACGGAGATGAGCACCGCCTCCTAGAGTTGGATTCAACTGGCTTTTTAGAAAGGGAAACCTTTACCTTTAGAAAACATGGCTGAAAGACATGACAACTGGTATTTCCAGGTTCTGAGATGGCCCTTTCTTTTTTTAAAAAAAGTTAGTTCCTTTTTTCAGAGTTAATAATAGAAATCCAGAAGCACATGCAGGAAAATATGTTGGTGGTGAGGTACAGAAGGTCATCTTTTGTGCCAAATGAGATCACACAACACCTGCTACTTTCAGTCACGAGAGAGAGAGAGAGAGAGAGAGAGAGAGAGAGAGAGAGCGCTTTACTCACACTGGGGGGTGAACATATAAATTCCTACCTTAAAATTTCCTCAGTAATGTATTGGCCATTAATATGCCCTTGAATAGCTTTGAAAGCTACAGAATCTGCATTTTGTAACACAGCTCAGCTAATTAGCTTGCACTTTACAAGGCACCTCAATTCCCACGTCCTTTAGCCTTCTCGAAGAAGTTCTCTTGTGTTTTACAACTTAGCCCATTTGTTTGCAAGGTTTATGCCACTGAGCTTTTCTGTAGGCTAATTAACTCTTTATATGCTACTTGGCCTGCAAAGGAGCTCTACTGTGTGCTAAGTGGGTCAGCTGGGTTGCAAACTGCCAAACTATATAGAACTGTCATTTGTATCAGCTATCAGGAAATCAGTTCAGGCAGCTGGAATTCACTGGTATACAAGGAAATCAACACAGTTGCAAGGCATATGATACTGGGTCTACTGTCTCAATGGGCGGTGAGTCCAAGAAAGAGTAGTACTGAGCATTGTTAGTGCTGCAGTTTGCCATAGCAGTTGCCCGCAAGTGTCCAACTTCTTACATGATGACTGTGCAAGACATCACTTTCTGGCAAATGATACAGAAAGCTAAAGTTTGCCAGTTCATTTCTGCATAGTCTTAAAAGTGCTGGTGAATGCAGACAGTTCTGGCCCATTGCATTTGTAATGTGACTGCTAAAGACTGACTCCTTATGAAGTGAAATTACAGCGTATTGACAGCCGTGCAGTTATATAGGTTTTTATTCTTTAAAAAATAATACAAGTACAAATTGAATGGAAGTGAGCTGGAACACAAAATGAGGAAATAACAACTCTTACTTCAAAAAGTGGAAAGTTTTGAGGGTAGAGAGATTTCATTTTTAAAGCTAAAGTACAGTCTCTAGGTGGGACCTGATCAGAGAGGTGTGCCTTGAAAAATATCAGTGTTTTTCAGATCTGGTTATCAGGGAGTTGAAAAATATCAGTATTCCTGGTTTCCTGTGTTCAAAATACTGGTTTAGTATTCAGATCTGTGCCCCCCCCTCCCATTCCAATATTATTTGGCTCCATGATTCAATACGGGGAATCTTTCCGGAGGGCTGGAAGAGCTGGCTTTTTGTAACCAAATCACACCAAAATTGCAGTGGAGTTGCTGGTGCCTATCCTTTATACAACCTCTAAGTTTCAAGTGAATTGGACCCCTGAACAAGCTGCCCCCAGCCATCCTTCATTGTCTCCTTTGGGGAGGGGGGATTCCATGCTTTCTTCAGAGCAAAAATAGCCAAAGAGACAAGAGCAAGCAAAGCAAGCCCTGGCCAAAAGCCTCTCAAAGCAGACAAAGCCAATAAGCCCAAAGAACCAGTGCAGAACCAGGGAATCTCAGCAGAAGCCTGGAACAATGTGGCAAGACTTATACAATAAATGTACAGTCCGAGAATCCAAGACAGTATCAAACCAGATAATCTTCAAAGTGAAATCAAACAGGAATGCTATTCTAAACCCAGCAAATGTAAAATCAGAGAATCCCATTTAATGTACGACCCAACAATCCAAGGCACTGTTGAAACACACCCCAAACCTGACACAAACCAATTTGTGCAAAGGACACAATGTTGAAAGACACATAGAACTAATTTCAAAGCACACAATATAAGGCAAATCAACCTGGCAAGCAGGGCTGCCTCACCCACTAGGCGAACTAGGCATTCGCCTAGAGTGCCAGGCCCTGGATGGGGCGGCAGGCCTTGGATGGGGGCGCCATGCCGAACTGTGCCTCCCCCCCAAAAAGCCCCTTCCTCCTGCCACCCATTGGACTCGGCGGCAATGGCGCTTCTCCGACTGACCTGTGAGGAGAGGAAGAAGCCGACGCCGCGCAAAGCCGCTCCCCTGACGTGCAGGAGAGACAGGCTTCGGAGCCGAGCGCCACTCTCCAAGTTGTTGCAGGCTTCGGCGTGGAGCTTCCCAGAACTTTTATGCCTCCAGTCGGACCCCTATCCAGCACCCACCAGTCGTGCTGAGCTGGCGAGCCTCTATCCCTTAACCCTGGGGTCCTCCCGACATGTTCTCCTGACACCCCCTCGCACCCCTTCCCCACTCGAGCCAAGCCCTGGACACCCCTGGTGCCACGCCAGCTGCTGCGTGGCCTGATTCTGCTTGTCAGCCAGGGGACGGAGGGGAGCAGATCCTTCGGGCAGGGGCCATCATTCAAACTGCCTCCAGTTTGTTCTGCGGGAAGCGGGATCGATCAGAGGGGGGGAGTCTCCCATTCGCTGCCTCCTGCTCCCCCTCGCTGGCTGCTCCTTCATCAATTAGTCAGCCCTGGAGCGGTGGGGGGGAAGGGGAGGGGGCCATGTTGCCACCCATTGGACCTGCACAGCAGCAGCCTCGGCTCGCCTGTCACCCTTCCCTCTCAAACTTCCCCCCCTTCTGCCACCGCCGTCCTTGGCAAAGAGGCACTTTAAGATTTACGGAGACAGAAGGTAGGCCAGGAGAGGGACTCACGCAAGGGCAGTGAGGTGGGGGGGGTGGAGAGGACGGGCAAGTAGGCGGCCAGCTTGGAGGTGTCCAGGCTCCACCGGGAGGTTGGCATCTGTGCCTCGCTTAGGGCGCAGAAGCACCTGGAGCCGGCCCTGCTGGCAAGCCAAAATGAAGCCCTGTAGAGAAGACAGTGACAGAGACACACAGCAGAATTCAAGGGGGGGGGGGGGAACAGCCAGTTTGGGGTAGTGGTTAAGTACATGGACTCTAATCTGTGAGAACCAGATTTGATTCCCCACTCCTCCACTCACAGCTGCTGGATGATCTTGGGCAAACCATAGTTCTGCCAGAGGTATTCTTGAAAAAGAGCAGTTTCTGTCAGAGCATTCTGTTGTGTCTGTTGTGGGGAGGTGTCTGTTGTGTCTGTTGTGGGGAGGGGAAGGGAAAGGAGTTTGTAAGCCGCTCTGAGACTCTGAGTGAAGGGTAGGGTATAAATCCAATCTCTTCTTCTTCTTGAAATCTTAAAATGCTGCCTTCCGATATTCTCAGTTACTCCCAAATATTTCCAGATTTTTGGGGGGATCCATTTCCTGGTATCATGGAAAATCCTGAATATCATCTAGAGAGTGGAATAAATCTGGAAAATGCCGATAAGGTATTTTTCAGATAATATATTTGGGCCAGATATATCCAAATGCACATCCCTACATGTGATCCTAGACCCAGGGGAAATGTTTGCATGGACACATAAGAATATAAGAAGAGCCCTGCTGGATCAGCCCAGTGGTCCATCAAGCAGAGCTTCCTGTTTCACACATTGCCTAACCGGTTGCTCTGGAAAGCCAACAAACACAATATAGTGGCCAAGGTAGTTTTGCGAACTTCTAGGCGGGGCCTGAAGATCTCCCAGAATAACAACTGATCTCCAGATTACAGATATTAGTTCCTCTTGGGGGGGAAATGGCTGCTTTGGAGGGTGGGCCCTATGACATCAAATCACAACTGAGCTCCTTCCCCTCCCCAAACCCCACCTCCCTGCCTTGTCTCCAAGTCTCACAGGGCTATCCCTATGTAGCAGCTTGCCAGCCTCTCACACACCACCACCAGGCTGCAAGTTGGAGGGGAAGCAGCTGCATGTATGCCATGTGACATGCTTCTTCTCACTCAGCCCACTCAGCAGTAGCCTGTTCCTGTTCCCGTTCAGCAGTAACCCTCGTTTCCTTCACAGTGCCCTGCCAGTCTGATTGCTGCTGCAGAAAAAAAACCCAGGTATTTAGCCAAGGAAAACCTGGCAGTGAGCCTAGCTTCCCTCTCTTACTCTTGGGGAAAGTATGCCCAGCAAAGCAGGCTGATCACAGCCCCTTTGGGGGGAGGGGTGCCCAGAGCTTCCTCTGGAGTGGATCTTGTTGGCAAAATGTCAAAACAGATGTGTTTAACTATTTTGTTAAGCACCTCTCTTGGGCTGAAATATGACTCTTAATTACTTGACAATTAATTACCCTGTGGAGGCAAGTTCTGGGGATTTAATCCCCAAGTGTATGGAAAGGACAGGTTTTCAGTATTTTAAATGCTATTCATTTCACTAGAAAGCAGCAACTCCCCCCACCCATTGGGCATGCCTGCCTGCCATGGAACTCCTTCACCACCCAAAGTCAGGAAGCTGGGGGGGGGGGCAATTCAGTCTGCTATAACGCCTTGGAAGAACTCTTCACAGCAGCCCCCAGTAGAGCAGCTGGGTTCCAGAGCAAGAGAAGCCCAATGGCAGGGAAAGGAGGAGGAATGGAGCTCTAGGAAGACTCTCAGGGGTAGAAGGGGATGGTACTAGCCACTGAGGAACCAGTTCCTTAGATTGCAGCTGTTGCTGGGCTGATCTTGCCAAAGTAGGTTCAGGCACCAAAGAAACAGGTTCAAAGTGAATACCAGAAAACTGTCATGATCTGAATGTTGGTCAGAGAAGAGGCTCCTGGCACGGGAATGCAGGATTTCTAGGTTCTGTGCTTTTTCCTTCTCATCTGTTCTTGCTGTATGACTTTGATAGCTGTTTAACCCACAAAAAGGGAGCAGGGGAAAAGCTTTTGCTGTGAATGTTTCTCTGTCACATGAGGAGAACACAAGAGTCCAGGGATGTGTGGGTGAAAGAGAGAGAGATACTTGATTAAGACAAGAAAGAGAAACATCATTCTGTTTGCAGTAGCAATGGTGGGGGGAGGCAACTTCTATGCTAGAAGGGATCATCAGGAGAACTATTGAGAATAGAATGGCTAATATTATAATGTCCCTGTATATACCTATAGCATGTTCTTATCTGGAATACTGTGTACAGTTTTGGTTGCCATATCTCAAAAAGGACACTGCAGAGCTGGAGAAAGTACAAAGGAGGTCAACCAAGATGATTAAGGAGTTGGGGCACCTTTCCTATGAGTTTTTAGGTTAGAAAAGAGAGCAATAATGGGGGACATGATATAGGTTTACAAAATTTTAAAAATAAAAGCTGGACAACCTAATGTATATATGTTATTAGGGATGGGCACAGACCCAAACACCAAGCTTGAGCATGGCTCAAACTTGGCCTGGTTCGGAGCTTGAATGGACCAGCTCGAAGATCATGTGTCCAGCCCCCAGAGCCCCTGAACTTCTTGGCTTGGCTTGGAAATGCTCAGGCACTCTCAGCAGAGAAACCCCACCCCTGCAGTTTTGCACAGAAAAATGGGTCTAGGTGGGATTTTCCAGCCGTCAAGGGACCAATAGCGAGCATCCGAGGCTGACAGGCAACACCAATTTCCAATGAGAGATGTCCATCCTTCTCCCTCAGAATGGGAGGGGGTGTATGGAGGTGTGTGACTGTCCTCTATTTGCATTGGGTTTTCTGTGAATCCAGTTCTCCTTGTGCACACAAAAACTATCGTGGTGGGCCTGGGGTGGGGTGAAAAATTTACTGGGGTCAATGGGTGGGTGAGTGGAGAAACCTGCTGGACCTTCTGGTGATGATACAAACTGCCAGATGAAAAACATCATCCCCTTCCCTATTCTCACCCTCTTTCCCCTTCCTGAGTTCCATCTCTACAATGCCTTGTCCCCTCCAATCTCTTTCTTTGATGCAGAAGGTGGGAAACTGGGGTTGATTTTTTTTTCTTTTGCTTTTACAAGACGTTTTTGTTTTGACTTATTCAAACACCTGAGTTACCTCACCCCTTTTGTGGGTTCTGCAAGCAGCTCTTTTTTCAGGATGTACTAAAAAGAAGGGCAGGATTGCCCCCTGGAAACAATGGAAGAGACTTGAAGGCCCATTGGAAATAATTCAAGCTAGGAATGCCTATTGACTTGAATGGGCTCCATTGAAATACATTGCAGCACAAGATGAGTGGCAAATAAAATGCGGAATGGATTTTCCATTAAGGTCTCTGGGCCCAGATAGACTACTCTGGGACTGGAATGACAGCCCCCAGAGTGGAATGACAGTCCCTGGGTTTAGCAGGAGTGTTCTGGGACTGGAATGACAGGCCCCAGAGTGAAATGACAGGCCCAAGGGGTAGCAGAAGTGTTCTGGGACTAGAATGACAGCCCCCAGAGTGGAATGACATTCCCTGGGGGTAGCAGAAGTGTTATGGGACTGGAATGACAGCCCCCAGAGTGGAATGATGGTTCCTAGGAACAGAATTAATGCTCTGGGACTGGAATGAGTTCCCTTAGGGTGGAGTGATGGCTCCTGGAAGTAGACTCAGTGCTCTGCAGCTGGAATCACAAACCACCTACCCCTGTGCAGGTGTTTCCTTAGCCCTGAGCAGGGTGGAAGGATCGGCCCTGCCAGGTAATCACATTGCTGGTGGGTGGAGGGTGGGCCTGGGAAGTGAATGCCACCCACCCCTGTGCAAGTGATGCCCTTCCCCCTCTTGGGACATTCCTCATGTCAGGCAACCTAGGAAGAGATACCTGTCCGAAGTGACCCACATCCTCAAAGTCTTCCTGCACTCTCCACCCCAAGGAACCCCCACCAAAAAAATTAAAAATAAACATTGATGGACATGTGTTAGGAATGAGAATGATATTTTGCTTTATGGATCTATATTTGCTGCCAAACACTACATGGACTGTGCACACACATCCATAGGCTCAAGGAAAGCTGCACAAGTCACCTGTTGTGGCATTACACAGAGAAGGTGTCTGCTCTAAGGCTTGCATGTTAATGAGGTTTCAAATACACAGCTACTAGCCTGAGGGAGAAAGCACACATTGCCATTATTGTCAGCAGAAACAACAACTTAGGGAAAAGCAGCTCCCACTGATGAACTGTTGAAAGACACGTATTCCACATCTCTGTTTTACATCTGAATGAGCATTTCCTGCCAGATGCATCTTTGATGACCAGGGAATGGCCAAGCTTCATCTGCACATTAAGGAGGGTCCTTGACGCCAACTTTCACACTTGCCCAGATGCCATTCCTGGAGTTAGATCTGGAGTTATAATATTGGCCCAACCCTTTAGGTTGCCACCCCTCACTGCATGCAGCCAATGAGGTTAGTTTTGGGATGGACTAACAGGTAGGTGGGTCCACAGGCTGGCATAGATGCCACCCACCCAAAGATTCACCTATAAAAGGTAAGGACCAGTTGCCTGGCCCCTGCTAGCCGCCTCCCCACCACCACCCCCTGTCTGCTTTTAAACTCCTCTTTTGTCCAGCTTTCTATCCCAAACCCTTGAATCCACTTGATTTCTTAATCTGCAGTTAAGAGACCCACACATGATGGCTGGTTTCTAGCTGTGTGTTAATTCCCCTAGTATTCTCATATTCTGACCCTTCATTCTTCATTGTGATGGACAAGCTTCAGGACAGATAAGTATTTTACCCAACACCATACCTGTGAATGTAAAGGAGACTATTTTTAATTCTGTATTTCTGAGGAACTTGATTGAATGTGTGTGTGCTTCAGCATTGTTTGTATGTGATTTATATATTTTTAAGTAAAAGACAGATTATTTTGGAAACACCAGCCTCGACTCTTTTACTGGCAAATCATTGGAGTGGACTGGACCTTGGTAGACATTGGCAAGGACCCAGATTAAAATTTGCCGACTGCTGTAGATAAAGCAGTTCGGCTAACACATGAGTGGTGCCTTCACCCTCTTGGGACATTCCCCGTGCCAGGCAACCTAGGAAGTGATGTCTGTCAGAAGCAGGCCTTGCCCTCAAAGTCTCCCTGCACTCTCTACCCCAAGGAAGTCCCCCCCCAAATAAAAATAAACATTGACAGATGTGAGTGATGCCCTCCCTCTCTTGGGATGTTCCCTGAGCTGGTCACACTGGTTGGTGATCACTTTGCCATTTAAGGGTGGATGGGCCTGGGGAGAGAGCTCCACCTGCCCGGGTGTGGGTGTTCCCCATGCCGCAAGCTGAGTGGAAGGGTCGGCCCTGCCCAGTACTCACATTGCTGGTGGGTGGAGGGTGGCCCCGGGGAGTGACTGCTATGCACCCCTGTGCAGGTGTTCCCCTGGCCCGGGACAGGGTGGGAGGGTTGGCCCTACCAGGTAACCACATTGCTGGTGTGTGGAGGGTGAGCCTGGGGAGTGAACACCACCCGCCCTTGAAGACTGCTGGTCTCCAGCCTGACAACGTCCATGCATGTCTGGCCTAATTGTGGACATTGTTGCTGGAGATCAGCATTCCATCTTGACGGTGGGGCTTGGGAATCTTTCCACCACACAGAGCATCTGGGTCATCAGGTGCTGGGTCCCTCCAGTGTGGGGACCCAAACCTCTTCTTCTTGGGATATTTTAGGTCCTAGCTGCTAGTCCATCAGAGTCGTCCTGCCACAACTTTGCAGAAAGTCTCATTCATTAGGTCCCTGTCACCTTCCTGAGCAGGGTGGGAGGCTTGGCCCCAACCAGTCCTCATGTCAAAAGGGCTGGGTGGTTGTCCCCAGGAAGACAGAAGCACCCACGGCCATGTGGGTCATCCCCAGGGAGGTCCTCTGGGAGTTGGATGCCGGTAGCTTAACCAGTTTTGCTCTGTACTGTCTGAAACCAGAACTGGAAAGCTCTTCCAGAAGCTGTTTCCTGGGGGCACCTAGTTTGGGGGTCTGCTACTCAGACCGCCCCAGACCTGACACAGATGTGACTTGTGGGGCATGCGGAGGGCCACCCCAGGGAGGGACTATGTGAGTTGGAGACCTCCAGCTCTCCCAGGTCAGTTTTGGTTGCTACTGAATGGGCAGGGGTGATGTCCCATTGGAAATCATTGTTTCTTTGGGGGTCTGTAGCTCTGCCCTCGAAGTCCAATGGGGACCAAACGTGGTGGGCATGTCAAGGAGAGTGAACTGGAATTACCCTGAGAATTTGGAGCACTGAGACTCCCCAGGGGGCTTTTTTGCATCCAGACTGGTTCGCAAACCAGTTTGCAAACTGGCCATGGTTCGGTTTGAGACCCAGTCCGAGAATTGGGACCGGTCTGGTTCAGTTTGGTCCAGTGCACCTTGAGGAAAGTGCCCATCCCTATATGTTATTTGTAGTCATCTCACTGAACTAATTTATTATGTTCTAGCCTAGTAAAATCTCTTGGTTAGAGATTTGGCAAATAACAAAATCTAGATCAATGCTAAGTATGCTTATATTCTGCTTGTCTTGCTGAATCTTGGACGTTACACCTGCTACCTGCTTATCTGTAGTCAACCTATCTCACGGAATGAATTTATTATATTGTGGTCTAGTAAAAAGTCCAGGAAGGGTAAAAATTAGAACTGGTTCTATTTGCATTTGTATTTATTTGTTTGTAATAGTTCATTGACAACGTTTTTTATATCTATGTTGAGATGGTTGGTTGTGATCCGTAATTGGTTAAGAAAGAGAAAGATGTAACATAGAATGTCATCAATAAACTTCCCATATCATGTGAGGGCGTCAATACATTTTTATCAAGTGTCTTCAGTGTTTTTATTGGCGCCATCTGGCAGCCCTATTTAACCCTTTACTTGACTTCAAATCATGCCAAGTGGTTGCCTGCAGCAAAAAGCTCTTGATATGATTTCCAGTTAAGCAAAGGATTGAAGTGAATGATTAGGGATTCCTTGGGAGACTTGTCTCTCCTCAATCTCATTAAGGACTGCTGAATCCCTTTAAGGACTGGGGTGTGTGTGTGTGTGTGTGTGTGTGTGTGTGAGAGAGAGAGAGAGAGAGAGAGAGAGAGAGAGAGAGAGAGAGAGAGTGTGTGAGTGTATTGAAGGAAGCTGTTAGCGATTATCAGTAGCCCTAGTTTTTTGTATCCGATAAGACTGTATTTGCAGGACTTGTAACACACTAAGACACTGAGCCACTGAACTCTCTAGTTATGTCACCATATGACAAAAAGAGGTGGGGTTGTAAAGGTTTAGCAGGGTAGGCTGAATTTAGGGTGCTCTTTTCCTGCTCTCAGTTGGCAAGCCCTCACTGAACAACCAATATTCCCCACCAATACTCAAATGAGTAGGGGAAGAAAAAGGGGGAGGGCATAATTGATGCATTAATGTCACTTACAGCTAAAACCGCTCTACGGTTTTGTCATGGGCATAGAGATCAGCGTAATCCTAGAGCATTCAGATTTTAGCTGGAAGTACACAAAAAAGTAAAATGATTCCTTTATCCCCTGCCCCACCAGCCAAAGTCTTCTGGAGGTTCCAGGTATGTGCCCGGCATCCCTAGCTCAATTTGGCTTCGTAGTAAGGTTGCCAAATTCCTGGAGGGCTTGGAGATTTCACGAAAATATAACTGATCTCCAGAGGACAGGTATCATTTACCCTGGAGAAAATGGCTGCTCTGGAGGATGGACTCTATGGTATTATAACCCACTGAGTTCCTTCCCCTCTTCAAACCCTGCCCTTCTCAAGCTCCACATCCAGATCTCCAGGTATTGCCCAACCCTGAACTGCCAAATCTACTTGGTAGTACACAGGGCTGGACTAGAAAGAGCCGGTAATTATATTATGGAATCATCAACATAAGTACCAGTTTTCAGTAAGTACTGAAAATGGCAAACCAAAAAAAAACAATTCAAAATTTGAAGGGGGGGGGGGAGAAACACACTGCACAAACAAGATCTGAACAGATGTCAAGAAATGTTCTCTCCCATCCAGAATTATAAAAGTATGAAGTTGCCTGTGAGGCATGACGATTGAGGCACAAACTCCAGGGTCATTAAAGAAACAATTATGTTCCATCACAGGGGAGTGCTATACTAAAGAAATTAGCTTTAATAACTCAAGTGTTTTTTGTTTTGCTTTGGTTTGGGGGGGGGTTTCTACTAATTTGCTAGAAGACACTTACTACTCTTAAATTCTCTCTCTCTCTCTCTCTCTCTCTCTCTCTCTCTCTCTCTCTCTCTCTCTCTCTCACACACACACACACACATCTCTCTCTCTCTCGCTCTCATATCTATCTATATATACTGTTTAGACTTTGGGATATAAAGTTTGCTTACATTGTGATTGGAGGAGTGCAATTCATGCAGGACTGAATAAATAGGAAATAAATAAATGTATATAGTGATGGAAGTCCTAGATTTCCCCCAATAAAACGTATGAGCTTTGCTTCATGTACTTGGTGTTCAAATAAAGGCTGATGATTTAGACAAAATTATGATAACATCACACACTAATTGTGGCTGGTTGAATAGTCCTGTGGGGTCCAGGAGGTGTCAGGGCACACCAGACAGCTTGTCTGGAAGTAAATATGCCTGGGGTTAAGGAAGCACCAGGTCATGGCCGGAAGGGCAAGGCTCACTCAAGTCTCCTGTGCCATTGAAAAATGGTTGTGGGCAAGACTGACTGGGGAAGAATGCCAAGGAGACAGCTGAGGGGTGGTGCTGACTGGGAGGGCACAACACGGACCCAGGCAAGAGCATCCTGAGTCCATAAAGACAAAAGAGAAGCCAGTGTTGGATCAGGCCAATGACCCATCCAGTCCAACATTCTGTCACACAGTGGTCAAAAATATGAGTCCAGATGAGGTTGCACTCCTACCTCTCCCTGGGAAGATGTGGCAAGAGCCAGAGAGGGCTCCCAGGAAGGAGGGAACTGGAAGCCTCAGAAGCGCGTTGGGAGGTGACTCAGGAAAGGCCAACAGGAATAAGGACAGTGGTGGCTCAAGAAAGCCCTCCAAGCACTCAGACACAGGAGCAAGCTGAGAGAAGTGACTAAAGACCCCTGGTGGCCAGCTAGCGACAGGACAGTTGGGGCACTGAGGTGTGAAGGAGCACAGAGGGGAGAACTGTATTACTAAGCAGGTGAGAGGCACAGAGGATGGGGAGGAACCTGGAAAGGAGCTCAGTTGCTATTTGGGTGAAAGGTTCCTGGTCTAAGGCCTGGGGTGTCAGTGACACTAGTATTTTCAACACCATTGCCTTGCTTATCCAAACTTTGGGTTATACCAGACTTAACTATCATCATATTTCCCTATAGCTGTAGTTTGATTTCAAATGGACATAGATTGGAATAACTATGCATAGGATTGCATGGTTTCTCACCACTCAGCATGAACTGATACTTCTCCAGATACCCAAGATCGCATTAGTCTTTTTTGTTGCCGCATCACAATGGCTGCTCATATTTAACTAATGGTCCACCTGTACCCCAAGATCTTGTTCGCACACACTGCTACCCAGAAGTGTATCCCCCATCCAGTATGCATGTTCCTCAATTTTGTTACCAGATGTAGAACTTGGCACTTATCCTTGTTAAATTGCATCTTGTTCACATCTGTCCACTTTTCCAACCAATTAGTTGGGATACCAGTTTTTAAAGCATGCCAAAAAAGGAATGTGTCATTTGAAGGATACATTTCAATCTCAAAATGTTATAAAAGGAGGGTGGGTTATTTCCCTCCACCTGTGTACCTGTTTTTATTTAAAAATTGACTTTCCCCTCTACTTCCACCTTAGGATCCAGAAAAAGAATGAAAACTTCACCCAAACACGAATTCACACAACCCCATCCTCCCCAATACAAGTGAGAATTGTAATTGCTTGTTAAATTGGAGCACTTTCTCCTACCTGCATATTTGGCAAGGAAGATTCCTTAAGTAAAAATACATTCCTTCAAAATGTCATTCCAGTTACCTGGAAAACAAAAGTTACAGGTATGTTTCTCACTGAAACCAATAGAAATTAAATGAAAATCATAGGTTAGATCCAGCTTCAAATTTCTACTTGCACTACAACTCTTGTGCAAACAGAAATGCAAGAAAAAAGACTAAGGTAGCTGATACTTTTTGTATCTTTATTTCTGCTTCTGTTTGTGTAAGGTCTTGTGAAATCAATTTCTGGGTTCTGTAATATATAGGCAGGAAAGCACTAAGTGCTGTGCAGGATCTTGCACTATAAGTCCATTCATTGCTGGATCCAAGCTACAGAACATAAAAAGTTACCAAAGCAAACAAAAAATGACTGGCATAAGATATGTGTGCAGACCCTCTACTCCTACCACTGTATGTTCTGTCCTTTACTAACAAGTAGAGGTGTGCAATTTTTTAACCAGTATTTTTCAGTTCGGGTGTGTTGGATCTCATCTTTTTCTGGGACCAATAGACCCAAGATGGAGAAAAAAGTAGTGGCAAAGCCGCAAAAAACAGCTGTCAGGTGGAGCAGATTGCTCCCTCTCAACTGCTTCTCGGGCTTTCTACTGCACCCCCTTTAAACAGGTGGTGTTTAAAGGGACTGCAGAAGATAGCCTGACAAACAGCTGACCCGTGGGGAGCAGTCTCCCTGCTGGCTCAGCTGATCTTAGGGCTGGCTTCCTGTGCAGCCGTGTTTAAATGAGGCAGCATGGGAAGCCAGCCCTAGGATCAGCTGAGCTGGTGGGAAGCAGAGCACTCCCCACTGGGTCAGCTTTGGGCTGACTTCTCACGCAGCTTTGTTTAAATGAGGCTGCATGAGAAGCCTGCCTGCCCGCCCAAAGCTGATGAGGAGGGGAACACTCTGTTTTCCGCCAACTCAACTGATTCTAGGGCTTGCTTCTGCAGTCCCTTTAAACTTTAAAGGGACTGCAGTAGAAGGCCCGACAGCAGCTGAGAGTTTTCCCTCAGTTTCTCCACTGTTTTCCAGATCTACCCTGAATATATCTGGGATTTTTGGGGGGATTTTTTTTGTTTCCCCAAAAAATCTCAGATATCTTTGGGATGCTGAAATATGCCCCCAAAATACTGATAAGGTATTTTTGGGTATATTTTCAGCTTGGGTAGATTTGAATGCACACCTGTACTAACAAGCCTCCTGGTCAGGAATCTCTTGAGCACAGGGGTCCACTACTGGATCCAGGGAAACATAGAAGCCTTAGACCCACCTGCATTTGGACAGGCATTCTGCTGGTTTATTAATAAAAAAACAAATACTGATAGGGCTGAACCAATGATCTTCCTCCTTGATCCATTTTAAGGCCAAACAATATCTTGTGCAGAAAAAACAACAACAGCATGTGTGAAATTCAATAAAAAAAACCCTTTATCTATTGTAACTGAAATTGTAGGGGGAAATATTTTGCCTTTATTCACATAAATGATAAGGGAGCAAGCTGCGGTAAGCCTTTAAATCATTGTGGCAGAACATGTCAGTCACACATCATCAACTGTGCATCCGCTACAAATAAAAAGATTTAGAGGAGGAGAGCCAGAGCGTTCCAGCTGAATGTGCTCCATTTTCCTTTTTTTGGTCCCCGAACAGGAAGCCAGACATTTTCTGTACAATAATCCAGTCACAATTGAGTTTGTCCACAAATTAACTGAATACGTACAGATATGTTCTCTATTCAGAAGTGTTTGAAAGGCCTTTTTATGTAAACAAATTGCAAAATGGCAAGAGACTGTTTGCTTTCCAATCAAAGGGGTGTGATACCAATCCAAGCTAAGCTGGAGGCCATCGCTGGCAGCTGAACCCAAACATTTCAGCTGCCAAAGCTGTGCCCTGGCACAACCAAACCCTAGTCCAAACTTTGAAAATAACCTAAGTGTATCATCTCTCCATTGTTGGCCTGGTAGCTCTCTCTCCAGGGATATGATGGGCAATGCAGACGACAACATGTCCACTTTGTAGAAGTCACACGGAGGAATCTAACAGTGTAATCCTAAACATAAGTAATCCTCTTTAAAGCTGTTGATTCCAATGGAATTAAACTGGAGTAACTTCACATAGGATTGCACTGTGGTAGCCCACTGCAAATTTAACCAGTTGTTTATTAATTTACAAGTTGGCAAAATTCAGTGAAGCCCTGGCTGAAACAGACACATTCAGCATTTCCCACTTATCTCTTTCCTAGTTTATAATTAAATATTTCTGTTGAACATTAACATCTCGTTCTCTCGCTGAATTGATGAACCTGTAACTGGACTGGACCACTTCCAATAGCAGGTGATCACTTTCATGACTGAATGTTCCTCTACTTTTAAAAAGTCCCTGCAAACAGAAAAGCTGGTATAAGGAAGAAGGATTCTAGTCTAAACTTATCCCTAACATGCTGAGGCATGGCTCTCACAAAATGGTTAGTTTGTTGTTATGTGAATGAGCCTGGGTGATCCTTGAACTTGCATGGCTAAATGTGGTGATACCCAGGGAGAGCTTACTACAAGACAAGGCCAAAGAAAATGACAACAGAACACCACTCGTGGTCACATACAGCTCACAACTCAAGCCAGTCCAATGTATTATTAATGACTTATAGCCCATGCTGGAATAGTGATACTTCCCTCCCACGGGCACTGAAGAGCTAACTTTTTCTTGCTTACAGTCAGCCTGCTAACCTAAAACAACTGATCACCCAGAATAATAAACTATTTAACAGTAACATGGACTCTAGTACCAAGGCCTTCAACAAACCAAGATGCCAACTTTGCTCTCATATAGATCCTAGCAACACCATCAGTGGACTCAGCAACATTAGCCATACCATCACAGGTTCATATTCCTCCTCATCCTCTAAAGTGATTTATGCCATCATGTGTCAGCAATGCCCTTCCACCCTCTACACTGGAGAAACAGGCTAGGACCTTTGACAAAGAATTAATGGACAGAAGTCTGACATTAGAAACCACAACTTTCAAAAACCAGTGAGGGAACATTTTAACCCTCCAAGACATTCAGTTGCTAACCTATGACTGCGGTCACACATGGAAGAAAATGCGGGCGGGAAGTGAGGCAGTTTTCCCCAGGCTGAAATGATGCGCGTTTGCACGATCACACTTCCAGCCACGCGCCCCACAGTTCCTGATAGTAGAAGGTTTTACCTAGTGGCTTTTTGCCACGCTCCTGCAGCATGATACGATGCCCCACCGACGACTCCGGGACGCTGGACAGATGTGTCTGTCTGATTGCGTCCCTGATTGCTGCCGCGTTTGGTACATATGATTGCACCCTATGAGTAGCAGTTCTCTTACAAAGGAATTTCAAATGGAGATTAGAACGAGAGACTGCTGAATCGTAACTGATAATGAAGTTCAAGACCATTCATCCTTCTGGGCTGAATCAAGACCTAGGTTGCCTGTCTTGTTACCAATGCTGACATATGCACACACGCAATAAATAGAAACATCATGTTATGATTAATCCCTGTAACAAATTATTCCCCTGATCATGGTTTTAAGCACTTTGATCAGAAGATATGATATGTAGAGATCTTGCAGCTCAAAACAGAATGATTCTTCCATTCCTTCAAAGGATTAGAAACAAACAAACAAACAAACAAAAAACCCTGGGACCTGATTTCTCTACCCCTACTATCCCTCCGTATATCACACCCAACCCAATTAAGACTGCTATTGTCATTTGCCATCAAAAATCACTCCACTCTTCAAGATATAAGGGCAGATGGACTCACATTCTAGCTGTATCTTACAAGCAGTGAGCAGTGACTCACAAAAGCTCATACCTTGTTGTCACAAATGTTGCTAGTTTTTAAGGTGTTACTGGACTCTTGCTCTTTTCTACTGCTACAGACAGACTAACACAGTTACCCATCTTGATCTATCTTCAGGATATACTCTAGTTAGAATGTCAAGACTTTCAGGCCAAATCATTTTTTTTTACCAGGCTTTTAATTAAGGAGTTTCATTTTATCAGCTGTTTTATGGTCCACTTCTGGCCTGAGGTCTGTTTTATGGATTGTTTAAGGGTGATCAGCAGTTGTTTTATACTGTGTTATGCCCATGGCTTGTTTTTAATGACTTGTTTTGTTTTTATACTGATAATGTTTTTATGTTTTTATGGTATTGTATTTGCTTGTAAGATGCATCAAACAAGACTCTGTAAGGGATGCTCTTATCTCACTAACTTGTTAGTGTTCTTTGGGGGAGTGAGCAAACATGTGGACAAGGGGAACCCAATAGATGTTGTTTACCTTGACTTCTGGAAAGCTTTTGATAAAGTTCCTCATCGAAGGCTCCTAAGTAAGCTCAATAGTCACGGGATAAAAGGACAGGTCCTATTGTGGATCAAAAACTAGCTAATTAATAGGAAACAGAGAGTGAGTATAAATGGGCAATTTTCTCAGTGGAGGGTGGTAAGCAGTGGGGTACCACAGGGATCAGTACTCAGTCCGATGCTTTTTAACTTGTTCATTAATGATTTGGAGTTGGGAGTAAGCAGTGAAGTGGCTAAATTTGCAGATGACACAAAGTTGTTCAGGGTGGTGAGAACCAGGGAGGATTATGAGGCACTCCAAAGAAATCTGTCAAGGATGGGCGAGTGGGCGTCAATGTGGCAAATGGGGTTCAATGTGACCAAGTGCAAAGTGATGCACATTGGAGCCAGTGTTCCCTTTAAGCTGAGTTAGTGTGAGCTGGCTCACAGTTTTTTAGCCTCCAGCTCATGCATTTTTGTCTAGCTCAGGAAGGACAGCTCCAGAGCAAACTGATTTATGCAGTAGTCAAATCGCTTGCTCCCAACTTTAATGCTAGTAGCACATGAAGTAGAATTTTTGCTCACAAGACTCCACAACTTAGAGGGAACATTGAGCCAAAAATCCTAACTATAAATACATGTTGATGGGGTCCAAACTAGCAGAGACTGACCAAGAGAGAGATCTTGGAGTCGTAGTAGATAACTCACTGAAAATGTTGAGACAGTGTGCGACTGCAATAAAAAAAGGCCAATGCTATGCTGGGGATTATTAGGAAGGGAATTGAAAACAAATCAGCCAGTATCATAATGCCCCTGTATAAATCAATGGTGCAGCCTCATTTGGAATACTGTGTACAGTTCTGGTCACCACACCTCAAAAAGGATATTATAGCACTGGAAAAAGTGCAGGAAAGGGCAACTCAAATGATAAAAGGGTTGGAACACTTTCCCTATGAAGCAAGGTTAAAGCACTTGGGGCTCTTTAGCTTGGAGAAACAACGGCTGAGGGGTGACATGATTAAGGTTTATAAGATTATGCATGGGATAGAGCAGGTTGAGAAAGAAGTACTTTTCCCCCTTTCTCACAATACAAGAACTTGCGAGCACTCCATGAAATAGCTGAACAGTCAGGTTAGAACGTATAAAAGGAAGTACTTCTTCACCAAAAGAGTGATTAACAAATGGAATTCACTGCCACAGGAGGTGGTGGCGGCCACAAACATGGACGGCTTCAAGAGCGAATTAGATAAACATATGGAGCAGAGGTCCATCAGTGGCTAGTAGCCACAAGGTATAGATAGGATCTCTCAGTCTGGGGCAAGTGATGCTCTGTATTCTTGGTGCTTGGGGGGGGCAACAGTGGGAGGGCTTCTAGTCTCTTGGCCCCACTGGTGGACCTCCTGATGGCACCTGGTATTTTTGGCCCCTGTGTGACACAGTGTTGGACTGGATGGGCCATTGGCCTGATTCAACATTGACTTCTCTTACGTTCTTAAGGCAGCCAGAAATTTCATTAAATAAACAAACAATAAACTTATTCCACCCATTGAGGGCATGAATCTCACATCTCATATTAAAAAACAATCTTGCTATGCCCAGTACTTTTGGAATTGTGGAACAGAAGATATTACATGCGCTCTTGTAGTCACACAAAAAAGTTTTCAATATGCAGGAAATATTTTCTGAATTGAAAATCAAGAGCTTTTCACTCTAAGTCCTAAATAGACAGTTTTCTTAGTACTGCTTTTTCAAGAAAGCTAAACAGAATTAAAGACAATATTTTTAAAAAAAACCTAAAATTGTCTTTGAATTACCAATGTATCTGTGAATAAATTTTGCTCATTAGTAATCTAGCTAAATACAAGACCAGGTGTGGATTCTGAGCCAGCAAAAGAAGAAAGCACTTCAACATACAGTTTTAATTAACTTAGTATTAGCCTACAATCCCAGGAAAAGGGATATATTCATTTGCTTAAAAAAATACTACTTGTCCACTTACTCGCTTTACCGACAGTTCTGCTGTTAACAATGCAGATTCAATTTCAGTGGGCCTGGCAACTCTGCTTAGGATTGTATTGTCCATCTCCTTCAGAGTTTTGTCCAAAATATCTTTGTAGCTTATTGATCAAAGCCAATACACTACAGCATCAATGAGAAGTAGTTTCAAGCATATAATAGTTATTCATAAACTGGAGTCCTTTTACTTTTTAAACTCAGGGACTCCTTAGCAAGTTAGTCCACCAGTGAAGGCAATAGCACATGTTAGTTGCATCTAGATCAGAGTTAGTTAAGCAAAACTGATGCTCTTCAGTTAAGTGCCAAAATGTTTGGCTCTAAAACTATACATATGATTAAGAAAACTGACAAGTGCTATCTGGTCATTTTAGAGAATTAGAAATGTCTGAAAAATATTTCAAGTCCTTTTCCTTGTGTCAGAAGAATCCACTGGAACTGCAATTCACCTCTAAGGAGCAAAGGCCAGCACTTGGGGATTGTCCTGTGAATGTAATGGAAATTACATTTGTCCCATGAAACTCTGTGATCTCACAACTTCTCAATCCATAGGAGGAAGTGTAATGAAGATACATTGGCCACCCCCAACCTCACAATTTATAGGCTCTTTCTCCGAAAACACTACTACGTTCTTAGCATAACAATAAACACTTTGTCACTATACAATGGTTTAGAATCCTACCAACAAGTTGCAAGGACAGAAGAATTTATGTCCATGGAAGGTCTTTTCTGCACCTGTCTGTTCTCCTACAGATTGTCCACAGCCATGTCAGAAGCAGAATCTCCCTCCACATTTGATCCCACTCTCACTTTCCTCCTGCATTGCGGCTCTTTCCAGATTCTGCATTGTTTTATGGTCATTTGGAGGTGACTTTGCAGTCATCATTGTGTTGCTCCAAGTATCTGAAAGTGGTTTCTCCCCAGACCTCTCTGCTCTTCAGCTTCTGATTTGGAGGGAATAGTAAGCACACTACTTGACACGGCTTGGCAAGAGGAGGGTGCAGTGTGCCCCATCCCTTGCTTATGCATTTGGCCAAGTCGGTAGCAATTGGACATCCCCTCCACAGGTCAAAGGTGACTTTAACCGCAATTAAGCAAAAATAATAATAATAATTGTGGGTTTTGGTTGCAGATGCAGAATGCATACACAAAAATAAACTGGAGAAAAAAAGAACAGTGCAGAGGGCAGAGACACAAAATACAAAGTTAACTTTAAAGGCTTGACTACTCAGGTTCTACGAAGTAAGCTACAGTGCGCTGTTCATGCAGAAAAGGCCAAACTGTAATCCGACCCACTTCCTGCATCCTGCTGCAGTCCAAAATCCTCTCCCCCAAGGAATAGCTTTGGGACCCCAAGGAATACCTTGGAAGGAGAGAGAGGTCTGACATCACAGAGGGGAACAGCAGAAATCTCCCACTTGAGCATGCAGAAATTTTAAGCAAAACACTTTAAACATGTTTAAAAGAAGTAATGGACATGGGACAGGACTGCTGCACCACCCTCCAGGTTCAACCTACATTGTCTTCATTGGAACACCTGGAATATCTACAAGTGTGCAAGTATAGTCTGGTAGTGCTCTCTCCCTGTGGGGCTGCTGATCACACAGAAGCCCTTTTCATACCTGGAGGCTGGCAACTATGCATTATTCTAAGCATGCTTCTCCTGATGTGCATGGTTTCTATATTGTCTGAACAGAGACACTGCATGTATTTTACACTTATGTACAACTTCAGTTCATTAGAACCAGAGCCCTGGAATATCAAGATATTATACAGGCGTTCCAATGAAGATGTACAGGTCAGGGTTACAGCTTGCTGTTGCAGTCCCACTCCCCTGTGTGTTCATTATTGCTTCCTCTTCCAGGAAAGTGTAGAAAGGGATGTTGTGTTTCCTATTTTTAGACTACTGTCTAAAGTTGTGGCTCATGCCTGCCCCTGCTGGGAAACTTATCGGCATCTGTGAGGAAACCACACGGGCTGATTACAGATGTTATATAAATTATGAAAGTGGTAACTCACGCTTCTCTTATCTTTCCCTGCTTGTCATGTACCCAAGGCTGCCCTGACTCCTTTTGTTCTTATGACTTTAACTTAAAACTGGCAACCTTGTAAAGCAAGGAGCTCCTGTACTTTCTGTATTTTTAATGAATAAATTGCATTTTAGATGCTTAAACCTCCATTTCTTCCGTTGTGAAGAAGGAAGTCCATACTTGGAATATCAACAAGCCCAGATCTGAACATTAGAACTGGCAGAAGTCTATAAAGCTAGTAGTAGAGGTCTCTGGGCCTTTCTGAAATTAATCCACTCTACTTTACTTCATTAAGTTCCCCAAACAGGTAAAGAACACAATGTTCTCGCATTCATTAATAATTTAAATTTCTGCATTTATGTAAACTACTATCTTCATGAATATTGAATAGTGTTGCTCACTTATTCTAAGCAGTTCTTCTGTAAATATAGAAACTTGATAATTGCCTGTTTGGACTGTTTGTCTGCCAGGTCAGCAATCACTAATGCATGACACAAATCAGTCTAGCACAGAGAAGGAGAATCTACTTTGCAATAAAGTGGACTGAGTTCTAAGGGCACTCATTCCGCTTTTACATCAATGTAACATTAGCAGGGGGCTTTTGTGTGTGTTGTTTTTTTGTGTGAAAAAGAGGTGCTGGAACTATTGAGAGGGAAATTAAGTTTTCAATCTGTATACTATGCACTTTTAAACATTTTTAAAAGAATTTTGTCAAAGAGGTTCCGGAACTTTGTTCCGGCACGTTCCCCCAGAAAAAAAAAGCCTCGGACATCAGAATTCTCTTGTTATATTCTCTAAAACAGTGGTTTTCAAACTTTGTTCTGGGGTGGATAGGTGGGTAGAAGTTTAGTATAAATTCTTGAAATACCATCTTCTCTTGTAATAGGATTCACAGGAAAGTATGTGGCAGGTCATGAAGGTTTGGAGCTTTCTAGAGCTCAGGAATTGCACAGTTTGAACGCTTTTCTGAGCTATGCCATTGAAATCTTAACATGAAACCATTTAGGGCCTTTGCACAGTTTCATCAAAGTTGTGACTCGCTTCCACCAATATTTTGACAAAAATAACTCTGGGTTGGTTCTAGGGTTGCCAGCTCTGGGTTAGAAAATACTCGGAGACTTAGGATGCGGAACATGAGGAAGGTGGGGTTTGGGGAGGGGAAGGACTTCAGTGGTGCTTCATGCCATAAAGTCCACCTTCCAAAACAGCCATTTTCTCTGAACTGATCTCTGTCACCTGGAGATCAGCTGTAATAGCGGGAGATCTCCAGCCACCACCTGGAGGCTGTAGCTTGTTAGGAAAAGAAATAGTAGAATACAGCAAAAACGGCGTGAGCTAGATTAACAGAGAGAGCATTAAATTGCAGTGAAAATATGAAAAATGAAAGGTCTCATCTGATGAAACTTTAAGTGAAACTGTTTAATGAGCGCTGCACCGTCATTAAGATAGTTGAGACCATGCACTTCACAGGAAACGAATGTTTTGTAAAGGAAACGATTCCAATGATTTGTGATACACAGGACACATCAAAATATTTTTCTCTCATTGTTTCAACCACGACTTCGTTATTACACCACGGTTGTTTTCCTAGTGAGCTACAATCCGTCCCGTGATCTCTCTTCTGACAACACCACCTGGAGGCTGGCAATCCTAGTTGGCCCATCTGTGGAAGATGCTGAAGGTGGGGGATCTTCACTGTTATCCCTTCCCCTCCAGCAAGTCTATACTGTTTGCAGGACTGTTTGTAACCAACAGCCAATTCTCATTTGAGCTGGGTGGGGAGGGGGGCAAGTTAAACATTAAACATAAATTAAAAACAAAGGGTTGGATCCTATAATGCCACTCATGTACCCCTTCCTGCAGCAACTCATTCCAGGCCTTGAAAGGTGGATTTCTGGAGAGATGAGGCCTGCATGGATTAGTAGCTGCACAAACTGATGGGCTGCAGTGAGCCAAAACTGCACCCTCTTCTTTGCTTCTCCTCACAGCGGCCCACCAGCTGGTTTATCTCTCTTTTAAAAAAAATTTATACAGTGCTCTCCTGAATTCTTCTTTGTTTGCTTGTTTTGAGTTGAGATGGTTGCCAAACTTTGGCCAGGAAAACTCAAAAATTGCACAACTTCCTTTTTTCTGAGGCTCTCAGCATTCCAGGACAAGCCCATCAGTCAGTACTGTTCTCCAGTGCAATACCCATGGGCACCATTATGCCTTCCTTCCTAACGCAAAGAATCACTCCTGGCTTTCTTCCATCTTACTGGGGAAAGTGTTGCTTCAGAATATCATGGAAGGCATCTGTGTCTGTAGGGGGCACTCATTGGAAAATAGCTACCGTCATCATAAAAGGACATTTGGCTTGGAACCCCCTAACATTTTTATTGGTCACAGCTCTAATGTAAATTATTTTGTGGTTGGCTATGCTGTTTGTGGTAGCCATTTTGTCCTGTACTTATCCTCAAAATTCCACAAGTGCTCAGTGGCTTTAACAAGATTGTGGGGTCCCTGCAACAGAGCACTAAAAATCACGCTTCTGAAGTATTTGTGTAGCTGTTCTTAACCTGCAATTAATCTCTCTGATTAGGACAAAAGGTAGGGTTTCTGGGAGTGGACAGCACTTCTAATGTTCGTGTCATAATATATTTGAACATTATGCTTACTTATCTGCTAGGCTATTGCAAATTTTCAGCAGCATTACTACTTGACTCCAGTGTTTTTATTGCTTTCTCAATCCTGATGTAAAAATCAACAGAACTGTATCTCTCCCCCCTGCCCCTGCCACCAGCGCCAGAACTGTTCAGGTGCTCCATCATAGCATGTGAAAGAATTGACCCCAAACTGAATCCAAGCTCAAGTCTTTACTGCAAGACGGTTCATCATTTTATATGACCAGAAGGCTTAGAGGAGGCCTTATCTGTCCCAATGGAAGAAACATACTGCTAGACTTGTAATACATGGATTATTTATATCAGTGGCCAATCCAATTTGTCAGTGCAGTTTAACTGCCACTCTTTTCTATTCTGGCTATTGGGACCTTTACCTGAACTCTGTTCAGCATATTAGATTTGTTGAGGCAACAATGGTATGGTGTAGCTAGATGGAAGCCCATAAATCACCAGATTTACAGATTACAAACATCTAGTGTTTCTCAAAGCTGTCCTTGATATATGAGGGATCTCTCTCTTTTTAACATGAGTATTCTTAAGCATAACAGAGGAACTCTGCATTTGATGGTAATGTCATCATTTTCATGGATATACCATCAAAATAGAATTTAATAAAGAACAGAGTAATTATTCATAATTTATTTCTGTTCTGAGTTCCTGAGGACAATAGTAATAGAATGTTTCTAAGCACGTGCAAAGGCCATATTCACACTAGGGTTACCAGCCAGTATCCATCTGGAGGGCAGGACATAAGAAGGTGACAAAAATCTAGGAATTTCCCAGTCCAGAGTTGGCAACCCTACTCATGGGCTTGGTCTGCACTAGGGGAAAACAAAGCTGAAGCTGGTTATTTGATTCAAACCAGCAAGCCTGTGAAATTGGTAGCATCCCTTCATTAAAGAATGTGCACCTCCAAAACCAGGCAAAGAGAGGAGCTGTAGTTGGGTGAGAATGAAGGTGCAAAGCCATTGGAATGCATGCCCCCCTAAATTTCTTGTAGAGAAGGGCATGCTGTATTCTTCCCAATGATGCCATCGGGGCATACTTTACAGAGAAGGCACACTACATTGACTAGCAGAAGAAAACTTTAGGAAAAAATACATTATTTTACCATATAACATTACATTTCATGTGTGTGTAGGTGTGGGGGGATATGAATGTAGGGATAATGCACACTTGACAAGAATCCCCCACCCCACCAATGGAGTTCCATCTCTGGAGTTCAGCTTTGTTGATGCAATAGCAAGAGACAGCAGTTCCCACCATGTCCCTCCACTCTTGCTGCCGCCCCCATGCCACCTAATATACTATTCTGGAGGGTTCCTCAGTCTCAGCAGCAGTTTTTAGGAAGGCTCAGGAGTGTGCTGGGTGAAGGGGACAGGCTGATTAAAAATTACTTCCATAAGTTTACTGTAGTCACAGAAGCACTGGATCCAACCCAAGGAGCACACTAACAATACACAATTTGTAATGTGAGCCTGAACATCCCAAGTTACATTATTAGCCCTGTTCAGAGTTTGGAAGAACACACTACTCATGGTCCAGCTAATATATGTGGTTTTCATTTTGTGTGTGTGTGTGTGGGGGGGAAGTGTATATTTTCCAGTTTTGATATGTGCAGGTGTGTACCCTTAAAAATATGTTCAGTTGTGTATACTGAATTTGGAAATTGCATGTATTACCGTATTCACACAAAACGGTCACTACACATATAGAGAAGATCACGCATAGTATCATTTCCCCCACGTGTGGTTGGATTGCCAAATGAAGGGCTATGGCTCTTTGGTACAGCACCTGCTTGCATGCAATCCTGCCATCTCCAGTTAAGGGATCAGGTAGAAGATTGGGGGGCCACTGGAGCTTGGAGAGCCATTGCCAGTCTGAGCAGACTCTGAGTGGACCTAAGTTCTGATTCAGTATAAGGCAGTTCCATGTGTTCAAAACTGGAATGACTGAGCTAGTCTACAATTTCTTTTGTATGTACAGATACAGCTCTAATAATAATGTCCTTTGACATCTGGGATTGGGAGAAAGGTGTGCCACAGAAGGTGTCAATTTCCGGCAGAAGAGGTATTCTGAATAGAAGGAAACCAATATGACAATATTTTAGAAGCAGAAGAGATTTAGTGAGGTCAACAATAAAAAAGTAATTATTTTACACAACAGTGTGTAAATGTAGGCAACACTGAGAACTTAGTTTTGATTAGCTAATTATAATTTTAATCCTGAGAACTAAATATTCTGTATAATTGACAGATTAAAAGCAAGATTTGACAGAGTAAGCTATTTGTGGTTTTCTGGAATAAACAATGAATGTTGGCAGAATTCCACAAAGGCTTTTATTTCGTAACCATAAACTACCCTTTTACAATTTTAGCTGCTTGCAGAATTGATATGACTTGTGATTTTTCTCCACTGCGTGATTTGGTGAACAAGATTGCCTGCAGTAACTGTAGGGCAAAGTTCATGTTAACCTTCAAACAACACTGGAAGTCTTCCATTTTCTATTTTATTGCGGCTTGATCCTGAAAACACTTGCACTTTGAGACTTCAAAATGAAATAAGGTGGGAATTGTGCCACCAGAGTTGTTTAAGAATTAGTACCATTGTCAGTATGAGAGGCAAACCATTTCATAGATTAACCACCATCTATCCAATTGTTTGAGTAGTGATACAGCTGATACACTGGCAGCATTTCATCTTCAGGCATCATGCCTGTCAAAACAGAGGCACTGGGATGCATAAAAGCCATTGCTATTTTCAGCGGTCATTTTGAGATCTGTCCTTTCTTGCCATTTCTGTTTTGAAACTGATTTGTAGCACTACATGTCACTGGGCCACTTTTCAAACGATCTTATTTCTTTTCCACTTTTGTTTAAGAAAAAGATAAATTGGCCCAGTTGCTCATTCTTGGGTAAGCTTTGTCTCAGTCTCAAAGTTTTTGATCCAAATTTATTAAAAGGATGGATTCTGTGAATTTAGGCAGATCATGAGAGGGAGGACAGGAAGGGTTGCCTCCGTGCTTATTTCTTGTGGCCCTTTTTTACATGCACAGGGAAATGCTGATTGCCACTTTGGGGTCAGGAAACAATCCTGGAGGTTTTCTGTCATCTTCTGGGCATAGAATAGCAGTCACTATGGGTGTGGAGGGGGAGGTATTTGTGAATTTCCTGCATTGTGCAGGGGGTTGGACTAGATGACCCGAGAGGTCCCTTCCAACTCTATGATTCTATTATTATTCCCGCAAATTTGGTGACTGAACTGGTTTTTTAAAAGTTCTTCTTGTCCTTTCACTGTTTTAAGACCAAGAAATAATGAAAGGACCTCCATTACCCAGTCTGATGTTCCTATATAGTAAAAAGGCAGTTCTTTTCCAGCTTTCTCTGTTATGTAACTAAGGTTGCCAACCTCCAGGTGGGGCCTGGAGATCTCCCATAATCACAACTGATCTTCAGACAACTTAGATCAGTTCTCTTGGAGAAAACAGCTGTTTTAAAAGGTGGACTCTATGGTATTATACCCTGCTGAGGTCCCTCCCCTCCCCCAAACCCCACTCTTCCCATGTTCTACCCCAAATTTCCAGGAATTTCTCAACCTAGAGTTGGCAGCCCTATAAGATGGATTTGTGTGCTGCAAAATCTTTGTGAATTGTAAAATCAGGCCTTTGGTTGAGAAAGTGGGAGTCCAATCAAATCTCCCCCCCCCCGCTGAAGTGTACTATCTTTATGTGGCCCAGAGCAAGCAGAAGGGGATGGCATCAGTGTGAACTTTATGAATATGTATACTGTGGCCTGTTTTTAATTTATACTGTTTTAATCTGTTTTAATTATTATGTAAATTATTTTGTATGTATTTGATTTTTATGATGTACCAGTAACAAAGCCCATTGTAGAATGAATACAACGAGCTCTAGCAGGACCTTGGGATCGAGGGCTCTTGTCATGGAGCTCCTGGGCCTTTTCTGGCTTGCCTGCCTTGGCCGGCAAGCTGGGGAGAGCATTTAAATGTCTCTCCACACCCTCCCGCATCCTTCCTAGCTCGCCTGCCTGTAGGAGAAAGAAAGAAAAAAAGAAAGGACACAGAGACCAGGGCCTCAATCTCTGCTAGTGTCCCCCAAACCCACAGAGCATAAAAGATGGAAGGAGCATTTGACAGCTTTATAGAGAAGATGGAGCACTTGCCTGATCATGCAGCAGCAATTAGTGTTAATTCCTGGAGTAGAGTCTTTACAGGATCAGGATTGACCGGCTATTAGGAAGCAACAAGGACCTACACCTGCAGGAAGATGAATCCACTAGGAAGAAGTGACACCTGGGCCTTGGGGGGTGAGGGGGCATGAGTCAAAAAAAGGAGTCAGATAAAAGGAACAAGCTGATCTTGGCATGGAAGCAACATTGCTTGCCACCCTGCCTTGTACTTTGTAACTTTTGCTTGCTTTTGCAGCTAAAACCTAGACCTTGTATCCTGTACTGGTTACCAAGCCCTAGACCCTCTTTTCCCTTGATCCCTGGATTGAACCATTGGCTCTCTGACTCTGGACTCATTTGTAGACCATGCTTTTGTATCTACTGTACTTTTTATTGTTGTATTTTGTGTATACCGGAAACTCTGGGTAGACTAAAAACATCAGGCTTTGCCCTGAATGCAACACCACACTTCTTTATTGAGCTCATCCTGCCAACCTAGCAGTTCGAAAGCAAGAAATTGCAAGTAGATAAATAGGGACCACTTCGGTGGGAAGGTAACAGCGTTCCGGGCGCCTTGGTGTTTAGTCATGCCGGCCACATGACCACGGAAACGTCTTCGGACAGCGCTGGCTCTTCGGCTTTGAAACGGAGATGAGCACCGCAACCCTAGAGTCGGATTCGACTGGCTTTCGAGCAAGGGAACCTTTACCTTTTTTACCTTCCATTGCATGGGCTCTGCATTCTGGAGAGCCATGCTGTCTTTTATCTGGGAGTCACAGATACAGGCCAGCTTGTACTCTCCTTCCTTGCAGAGATGATGCAAGCTGGTGGTGATGCCCACCCACAACCTCTCTGCCAAGGCCCTGACCCATGGAAGAACAGCTGTCCCCTCAGGGCCTGCCTACATTGTGAATAGCAGCACCCAGTCCAGCCCTCAAATTAGGGGAATGACTTGCTCCAGGCTGGCCATATGGATGCAGAGCATATTGGTAGTGTCCTAGAAGGGCTTCAGGACACACTCTATTTGGGAGAGGGTCAGTCAGTCATTGGAGCTGATGCTGAGCTCCTCTTCCCCTTGCAGGATGGACATGGAGGAGATGACATTCTGCACCACACTCTTCTGCTCCACCAAACGCACAATCATTGCATAGCTGGACTTCCAGTGGGTGGGGAAGTCCAGGATAAGCTGGCTTTTAGGAGGGATGGGAGGGATAAAATGTGGGTTTTCAGATGAGGAACTCATCTCGATAAGCCCCTCTGCTCTGCAGGAGCAGAGAGACTGGGTGGCTCAGAGCCCTAAGTCCACGTAATACCTCCAAAACCCAGGAGAGAGCAGTTCTCAATCAAAATGTGGGTCCTCAGCTGAGGAACCTACTAGCTAAGTACCTCTGCTTGGTGTGAGCAGAGAGACAGGGTGGCTCAGAGCCCTGAGTCCACCTAAAACCAAAACCCCAGCAGGGGAGAAGAGTTTCCAGTCATAGGACAATGTGCCCTGCAACTCCACTTTTAACAAGTTCATTGCTTCTCTGTGTAACAGTGAACAGCCAAGAAAAGAGAAGCTGCTGAGCTGAGCTGAGTGTATATTTTGCATTTTGATCCCATAGAGCATACAGACCACTTCATCAGATGTAAGAAGTGTAATGTGTGTGTGTGTGATTACAAAATTAGACACATGCTTTAGGTCAAGGTCATATGGGGGACACCAGGTGGAATCCTTGTCCATGGTGGCTCTCGAAAGCCTTGATAAGAAATGGCATATACAGGCACTATATCCCCCCCAAATAATAAAAGTAAAATAATGTAGGTCTTCTAGAAGAAGTAAATGACAATTATTTTGAATTTGCATTTGCCCTATACACTTATCAGATCTGTTGTTAAATATTTCAAAAAAAGAAATCACCTTGTCTAAGGGCCAAACTACACCTGACTGAAGACATTCCAAACAAAGTTCTCCAATTATGTTTAAGGTAATGGCAGATACAAGGAGATAATTCAGACTGAGACCACCGTGTGTGTGTGGAAAGAGGAATTAACCCTTCCCCTCTGTGCCATTTTCCCAACAAGTTATTCCCAAACTAATATTTGTCACACAGGGGGATATCACATGCAATACAGTTATTAAAATATAGGACTCTTGTACCTAACAATTTGATCCTAGTCTTCAGCTCATTCCAATGATACTAGAAACATTTTAACAATCCTGGAATCAAAAATATTTTTCTTATGTCTTAACATTAACTTAAACTTACATCTTAACATTTACTTACATCTTATTTTATCTACACGACCTATCAAACAAGCCTTTGCCGATGACCTAGTATTTATAATGGAAGAACCATTAATATACATTTCACAATCGTTAAACATAATACAAGATTATAGATTAGTAGCTGGATTGAAAGTAAACTTCGAAAAGACCAAGATATTGACAAAAAATGTACTCATGAAATAATACATAACATTCAAGTACAGACTAAAATAGAACTGATACATAAAATCAAATATTTAGGTATAATTTTGACAAATAGAAACAGCACGTTGCTTGAAAATAATTATAAAAAAATAGAAGATTTCAAAAAAGATCTACTTAAATGGCAAGACCTGGAACTATCGCTAATGGGCAGAATTTCTAAGATAAAAATGAACATTCTACCCCGTTTTCTGTTTCTTGCACAGAATATACCAATATTAAAAAATAATAAATATTTTTTGGAACTGGATAAGATGATAAGAACATTTTTATGGTACCCCCAAAAAGCGCACATTAAATGGACGGTACTTCAAGATAAAAAGGAGAGAGGTGGTTTTGGTTTACCAAACTGGTCCTTATATTATCAAGCTTCAGAGTTGGGCTGGATTAGAGACTGGATATTGTTAGAGGATATGAGAATGTTACAATTGGAGGGTCATGACCCATATATGGGTTGGCACGCCTATATCTGGTATGACAAGGATCTAATACACTCAAACCTTCGTAACCATTAAATCAGAGGGGCATTAATAAATCTTTGGAGAAAAATAAAAGATTTTATGATAAAATTCCGAAGTGGGTCTCACTAGAGGCATTTACAAGACCCACACTGATGTCAGAAAAGAAACGAGAAACCTATGAAACCTTACTAGATGAAAATAATGAAATAAAAACAATTGCGGTATTATGAACAAACAACATTAATCTCATGTGGTGGGAGAACTTACAATTAAAATCAAGATACGTTAAAGATAAAGCAATAAGCTTCTATAATGTAAAAACTGATTTAGACAAAATATGGTTGTCAACGTTGGATAAGTTGATACAAAAATGTATAATTTTCTACTTTATGACTTTATGCAAGATGAAACAGTAAAAACACCAATGATGGTTTGGATGCAGCACATAGGTTATAACCTGGATATAGATGAGTGGTCAAAGATATGGAAAGCTGTAAAATTATTAAGATCAACCTCCTTCAAAGAAATGATCCTTAAAATATTTTATAGGTGGCACTGGTCACCAGATAGAGTAGCCAAATGTTATAAAGATGCTTCGAAAAACTGTTGGAGATGCAAAACCAATATAGGTACATTTTTTCATATGTGGTGGAGGTGTGAGAAGATCTATAAATTTTGGCAATGTATCAAACAGCTAATAATAGAGATAATGGATATAAATTTACAACTGTTACCAGAAATATATCTTTTGAACATTATACCAGATTGTTATGGGCACTATGATGTATACTTGTTGACATATATACTTACTGCAGCTAGAATTCTTGTAGCTAAATGTTGGAAATCCGAGAAATTACCCTCTAGAGATGATTTGGTAGGAAAACTATATGAAATTGCGGAAATGGAAAGCTTAATATTATACTTCAAAGGAAAGATTATAAGATTTTCCAAAAAAAGATGGTCCAGAGTTTATAAATGATATGAAAATAATGTTTAATACCAACTCCAAGGACTGGAATACAACATGTATTATTGTTACAAATGTTCTTAATACATTAGTAAACCTATAAATAATTTTTTTAAAAAAAATTACTGAAAAGAGCATAGCACGTAAATGTAAGACATTACTACATTTTTAAACTTCCTCCTCTGGGTTCACTACATTCCAAAAGTGTATAAACTGTCTGCATCTTTGCACAAGTATCACCTGGGAATGTGTTTTATTTCTACCCAGCTGACTACAAACTGAAATTATTTCTATGTTCATACTGTACCAGCACTTCCTTAGCCACAATTCTGTATTTGGTATCTTTCTTTGTGTCCACTGTTTTGCTAAAAGCAACCTTGCCATGACTATCATATTTCTATATACGTACTCACACCTTTCCCCCAGGCATTCCCCCCCCCCCAATTTGGCAGAACAAGATTAACATTGAATTTCAGGGAACCTTACATTCCACAATCACACTCAAGATATCACAGATCTTTTGCCGCAAAGTCTTCACAACCTGACAGTTCCACTAGATGTCGGTAAATGAGCCCTTCTCTTGTAAACAGCACCAGCAGCAATCACTAGTAGTTCAAAAGACCTTCCAGATTCTAGTCAGCATACAGTACCATCTGTAAAGCAGTTTTAAACAATTTCTTGAATATTGATTTTGACAGAGGTATCCAGTATATTTTTATACATTTTTACCAAGTTGGACCTGTGATTTCCTGTATAAGATCTAGTTGCCATTTTGTTCTATGAGATGGTTCCTTATACCCTAACTCTCTGACTATCCCATACCATTTTGCTAGCAATCCTTTGGTTAATTTACAGTGGACTATTATCTTCTCAAAAATATTCAGTAGTCTAGTGATGTTAGTTTGCAAACCTGTATTTTGGAAATAATTTTAAATTTGCAAATATTGATATCTCAATGAAGGTTTTTCCCCTTTTTCTTTGCCAAATCTCATCCCAGGGACTAACCTTAACTTAAATATGCTTCTATCAGTCTCAGAAGTTGCCTGTTGTTAACACATGTTTAAACTGTTTATTTAAAATAAATGGCATTAGTGAAGAAAATCTCAGAACCATCTGGTTTATATTTTCATTCCACAGAGCAACTAGTGTAAATCTAATTAAATTCAATTTTTCACGCATTCCAAGACACCCTGTTTCCTTAGACCATATCCATGTTTGTCAAAGGTACCAACAAGCCCATTTGTTCTATCTACCAAATTTTCTCGAATTTCACGCCCCTTACTAATACCACATAGCTGTTAAGTTATTGGCATGATCAAACTACATATATCTATATATCTATCTATATCTATAGACAGATATATAGAAGGTGCAGCTAGACCACCTTCTTTGGTGCTTGCATTATTGCCCTGTGGATTCTGGCTTTTTTATATCCCCAAAACGACAGATAAAACATTTTCTGTATTTTCACTATTAAGGCATTGGAGAATAGCATTGTGATGGTCATATAGAGAAAGAGAAATCTTGGCAGAATTTTCATCTTTAAAACTGCCATCTGGCCAAGGCAACAAAGATTGATCTTAGCCCATTTATTTAGATTTACTTCTGATTTCTGTTATTACTAGCATTATTCTGTACCAAATCTTTAAGCTTCCCTGGAAGGTTAACCTTCAAGTAGTTTTCCATTTAGAACCCATTATCTTAGTTATTTTTTCTTATCATTCCCACAGGTATTAACTCCTAAGAGAACTGACTTATGTGAGTTAATATTGCATCTGGAGACCTGCTGTAAATAGGGGCGTGGACCTCTTTTTAAAAAATCAGGGTTTTTTTTCAGATACAGATACCAGGGAGCCAAAAAAAGATATTAGTCCCAGTAATCTGGGTTCCAAATACCAAATACCAGTTTGTATTCAGATCCAAGATTGTGTGTGTGTGTGTGTGATTCTGATATTATTTGGCTTCATTATTCCCTATGGGGAATCTTTCTGAAGGGCTGGAGGGGCTGTTTTTTGAGCAAATGGAACTAAAATTGCAGCAGAATTGCTGGTGCATGTCCATTGAATAACACTCAAGTTTCAAGTGAGCTCCTGGACAAAGTTCCCCCAGCCATCCTCTATTATTTCCTTGGGGGGGGGAATAGACAGAGACACAAGAGCAAGAAAAGAAGACACAAAAAATGTACAACCCAAGAATCCATGCCAGTGTCAAGTCGTAGAATCCTCCAAGCCAAACTGAATAGACATGCTGTTGCAAGCCAACCAAATATAAAATTAGAGAATTCAGACAATGTACCACCTGAGAATCAGAGGCATTGTCAAAACAGAGAATCTACCGCAAACCACAAACATGACACAAATCAGCTTGAGCAAAGAATGTTGCAATACCCATGGAACTAATTTGAAAACAAAGAATCTAAGCCAGATCAACCTAGAAAGCCAATAACAAGTCCTAGGAAGAAAACATTGATAGAGACACACAGCAAAATTAAAGGAAAACCCACAGCCCTGATAGCCTTAAAATGCTGGCTCCCAATATTCCTGGTTACTTCCAAAAATTTCCAGGATTTTCAAGACCTATTTTCCAGTATCTCCGAAAATCCTGGACACCATATAGAGACCCAAATATATCCAGAAAATACCAATAAGGTTTTTTTTCCCTTTCAGATATATATTCAGAGCAGATATATCTGATTCTTCAGAAACTCTATAGCTGTCAGCTAGCTGCCATGCTTTCTTTGTTTTCTTTCGTCCCTGACTTTTGCGCAGCTGCACATGTTTGCTTTGCTTAGCTACCGTGGGTAACATAAGGGAGGCACTCTTTCCCCCATGCGAACTGGCTCAGCCAAACAACGCTATCAGTATAACCTTGAAAGGAAGGGAGGGCTTGAATTCCACTATGGATGTGAATATTTCTGCTCTCAAGGGATTGGGGTGAGTCTCCCATTCATGAATTCCCGCATGCGCGCTTGGATTTCATTTGCTTAGCTAGATGCAGCATCAGAGTATATGTATGGAGCCCCTTGCACTAATCATTATTCCTGACAATGTACCTGTACCACTTGGCAACAGACCAGTATTCCAATAAAACATAGCCTTTTCAGGAGAGTGTGTTGGGACCTGCTTGCTGTTGACCCTGACAACAGCAGAGTCATAGAGTTTCTGGTGATTCCCAGAGCAGCTCACTACTGCCCCCACCATGTTCCCATCCTCAAACCTCCCTAGTCTCTGCATTCTTCACTTCCATGTATGGAACTGGTTGTGGATTTAAATAAGCCACATATCCTCTGTTTCCAAATCAATGGCTCTTCTACAATAGATCTATTGCTTTCTTTCTCTACTCCCTAGTCCCTCAGATTTTTGATGATCCTTTCCTTCACCAAGTCATTCCATGTTCTCACCTAGACAAAATGCACAGCCAACTGGGTATAATCAGTTTCCTAAACTGAGCCAGTGTGTGTGTGTAAGGTGCTGTCAAGTTGCAGCCAATGCATGGTGACTTGATAGGGTTTTCAAGGCAAGTGATTAAGCAGAGGTGGTTTGCTATTGCTTTCCTCTGAAAAAACTAACTTGAGCCAACACATCTGACAAATTGTTTTAGGGAGCAAAGCTTTAGTGAAAGCAATTTTTTGTGCAAGGTGTAAGATGCAATCACTCAGAAATATTCTAGGGGTCTTTTTAAGTAACCAAAATATAATATTTTCAGAATAAACAGAATGTTTTTAAAAAGGAGAAAGAGGCCTACCAGAGTTCTTTGCTTTTTGCTTAGATCCAGCCCATATGCAACCATCTATAAAATGTGGCCTGCAGCTCCTCCAGATTCTTGTATCCTGGAACTACAATAAAACATGGAATGGAATTATGTCTATTAACGCAGGAATATTATTTTGTTTATTTATATATGTAGACCTCTCCTTCCCTCTCCTTCCCTACTGGTAAAGGTAATGACAAATCAAAATATACAACATGTTCTCTTGAATATTTCTGTTACTCACACAGGAGACATTTCCACTTGCTACATTTTTAACATTCTTCTAAATCAAGGCCAATGAAAGATTTACTCATTTGATTTGTATTTTAATGTTATGGAATAGGAGCCATTTGAAAAGCATTATGTAACCAAGTGGCTGTGTTTAATTTTCAAAAATACACATTTTAAAAAATAATATCTAAAAATAGTGTTGCCAGGCAACAGGGTAAAAATATGAGACTATACCCATTGGAGAAAGTACACTGTTTGTACAGTCTAAAAGCATATGCAGATTAATTCTGTCCTATAAACCAGGAGTTATTTCTGATTACTCCCCCCCCCCAGTATGTAATTTGTAGCTAGGATTCATGGCTCAGGCCCTTGAAAGCCTTTTCATTTGTGAAATGCTTGTTATGTCTGTCATGAATATGATTTGAAGATATTGGGGGAAAATTTTGAAACAATGCCAATTTGTATTTCGTTATTCATTACACTCCTGAGTTGGTATTAGTATGCTGTTGGGCTCTAGAGTAATATTGAAAAGGAGCTTTTGAGATGTATCCAGATCTAGTTTATTCTCTGATGCTTATGCCTTTGTACACACACCATTTCCTGAGGGACAGAGTGACATTGGCAGGCCAACAGAAATGGTAATTGTGTCGAAGAGACACAGCAAATGATGAGGTTCTCTAGTGGGAGGCTAAAAAGTGCAGGGTTTAATTACAGTCTGCAGATCCACAAACTGTGAAAGAGGAGAAGACTAGTGTATGTATTTGGCATTGATCTGTGAGTCATTATTAACTTTACAGAAGCCTTTTCCAACATTACAGTAGATCAAGCTTTACATAATAAGGGATGCACCTTTTCTTCTGTGCAGTATTAAATATCCCACCTGCAATTGCAAGGGTCACTTAACAAGTGAAAGGCCATGATGCAAAGCTGCATTTTCCCCCTCGCATTATACAGCCATACACTCTGTGAGGAAAATATCACGTTTTTCTAGCCACAAGTTTCAAGACTGATCTCTGTTAAAAGCTTAGAAAAAAGCCACACTCTTTTGAAATACAATCTCTCAGCTAGGTACTCAAATGAATCTTTGTTAGCATTTTTGTAATCAACATATCAACATTTGCAGCATCAAAGCTAAAGTTGTTAAGTAATGTGCATGGTGCTTTTATGCAAAGAGTTAAGATGTGACTCCCCCTAAAAGGGTTGGTATAGCACAAAGATACTGTGCTGAGATGGCTAGAGCGAGGGTGGTGGCTGCTCGTGACCAAATGGCAAGTGTTAGCCAAATTGCTCTGATGGGTTAATAACTGTGGGGAATTATAATTATTAATATGCAATTGGCTTCTAAGGGAGAAGAAGAAGAAGAGAAGAGATTGGATTTATACCCCACCTTTCACTACCCAAAGGAGTCTCAGAGTGGCTTACAAACTCCTTTCCCTTCCCCTCCCCACAACAGACACCCTGTGAGGTAGGTGGGGCTGAGAGAGCTCTGTCAGAAACTGATCTTTTTCAAGAACAGCTGTGTCAGAACTATGCCTTGCCCAAGGTCATCCAGCAGGTGCAAGTGGAGGAGTGGGGAATCAAACCTGGTTCTCCCAGATTAGAGTCCACGCACTTAACCACTATACCAAACTGGCGATAGCCTATTATACAGAAGTCCCGCCTTTTCCAGTAACCCACAAATAAACACAGAAGCCAAGTCTTAAAGAAATGGATTCTTTACTGAGGAGTATTCACAAGCACACAATGAAAACACAATCATATACACAATTATTCAGACATAGGGAATGTAGATAGAAAGGGATAGTGATGTTTGCATTAGCAGGAGAATTGTTGAGGAGTGATACGTACCTGCCCTGAAGAGGCGAATCGATCCACAGAAAAATAAGGGAGACTATGGGGGAATAAGGGTCATATTCTGAACCGGCAGAACACATGGTAGACTCTGGCAGTGCTAAAACCAAGAGTCGTGGAGATAGGGTGGGTCTAGAAGTAGAGGGGAGAGAGAGAGAGAGCATGGCTGGTCCTGTGAATCTGCCCCCCCCCACCGTGAGGTGAGGCTGTGGCTTGCACGTACAGAAACAGGGAGAAACAGATACTTAGGCAGAATGCCTAGAATGCTTGCACAGTATCTTAAGACTTGCTTGCAGTTTCAGGATGTGCAAAGGTCAGGACTCTTAGTGTACCAGAGTCACTGATCAACCTAATGTTGACAGAGTCTGGATGTGGCCAGAATCAGGACTGGTGTGCCATATCGCTGATCCTCCCCACAGTCCTGCTCTTTCTATACACTATCTGGACTTCAGTGTGGGCTACACTGGCCACTTCCCCTGTCACTTCCCTAGTCTCCAGGAAGTGGCTTGGCAAAACAAAACTAGTTGCAGGAGGGTGGTGGCGTTAATGGTTGGGCAATATTGATTCTTTTATTACTAACACTGACACCTTTAGAAGACAGTAGCAGCAGTAGCCAGGGTCGTTAATGCTGATGGCTCGATGATGGCTCTGGCCGATGAGTCAGTTGGCTAATCCCTTTATGCAAGCAAATCTTTTGTCATCCTGGGCAGCATACGTGCAGTATCTGGCGAAGGTGTGGGGGCAGATGTACCTGCGTGCTAGCAGTGGTTTCTGCTCATGGAGTCTCTGTGGAGAAGTTTAGGCTTCCCTTTGCATGGCATGGCATTCCTCTGTAGCGTGCTTTTACTGGTTCCTGTGTGCTGTCTGTGGCCAGGGTGCTTGGCTCATCTTTGCTGCATTGCAGGTGGCAGGTAACCCATGGATCCATCCTTAGTTTGGCACATTGTCTCAGGAAGAGGCTTCCCTCATCTGGGTGTGTGTTCACAGTCCAGGCAGTTGGCATCAGCTTGTGGTCACCATACAGTCCATTTCTCTGGCACACTCATTACACAGTCCAGCTATAAGTTATGGCTCATAAGTCCATGTTGTAAACTCCTTGCAGGGCAACACAAGAACATCTTATAGAGCATTTATGAGAGCCTATGAGATGATAGTGAAGACTGCTAAGAAAGAGTTCTAAGCAGTCTCCATTGTGTCTGTGAACTCGTGCCCGGCCCAATTATTTAGAACTATTCGGTCATTAACTACACTGCTACAAGGCAGACAAAGTAGTAGGAAACTGGTTATTGGGTGTGAGGCATTTGCAAGTTATTTCACAGATAAAGGCGTGTTGCTTCGCAAGGACTTCCTGACAACAGTGGATACAGTAAAGGAACTGGAAGCCCTTTATCCATCTTAAGGTCCAGTGTTGGACCATTTGAACCAACTCTCCCAGGAGGAAGTTGACAAGATACTGGCAGATGTGAGGCCAACCGCTTGCCTCCTTGACTCATACCCAACCTGGCTGCTTAAAGCCTGTGGGGAGGGTATTTGGGTCCCCCTGGGAGAAATTATCAACTTGTCCCTTTCCTCCAGGACATTCCCAGTGGGATTGAAGAAGGCTGTGGTACGTCCACTCTTTAAGAAAAACCATCACTAGACCATGGAGTCTTAGCCAACTACCACCCAGTTTCAAATTTACTGTTTCTGGAGAATGTAGTTGAGAAGGCAGTGGCTGAGCAGCTTCAGGCCTTCTTGGATGATGCTTCCATTCTTAATCCAGTCCAGTTTCCACCCTGGCCAGGGGATGGAGACAGTGCTGGTCGCCCTCATGGATGACCTCCAGAGACACCTGGATCAAGGTGGGTTGGTGCTGCTTTTGCTTTTAAGCCTAGCAGCAATGTTTGACATGGTCAATTAGAATCTTTTGACCCACCGCCTCACTGACATAGGAGTTCAGGGGACTGACATGTAATCATTTTCCTTATTTCTCCTTTTCTGCCCTGGCCCTGGCCTGCTGGAACATGCTCTCTATTGAGACCAGAGCCCTACGAGATCTACTACAGTTTTGTAGGGCCTGCAAAACAAAATTGTACAGCCAGGCCTTCACTTGAGGTGGTGGGCATCCACCAGTTGGCCTCCCTTTTGCAATCTGGTAATGCTATACTGCCATTAAGAAGGTCTTTATGGTTCAGCTGCAGCCCAATCACTCCCAGCTATTTGGGCTGCTGAACATGTAATCTGTTGCAATGCCTACCTTTTCACTGTTTTTATTGTTCTGATATTTATCCTTTACTGTTTTAATTATTGTAATTTATTGCTGTGAACTGCCCTGAGCCCACTTGTGGGATGGGCGGGATATAAATTTAAATTAAATAAATAGATAGATAAATCAAGAAGTTCACCAGTCCAAAGCTTGCTTCTGCAATGAGGTCTCTTAGGTCACCTGAGGCCAGCCATTTCTGGGCTGGGGTACACAATAGCCCCATGTGTTCATTGAATGCATGGGGAGGGAGAGTGGGGGTGCCTGCACTGGCCCCACCCCCTGCCTCCATGTGATCACCTGATTGTTCACAGGGGCAACTGTAAGGAAGAAGTGACTGTGTGAACTCTCCCTTCCTGTGATTAGCAATTTAACAACACTCACTATGCACAGGAAAATGATCAGTAATTCAGTATGGGTGCCTTTTTAGATTATGATTTTGGTTCTAAATATTGTTAGTGACTCTGAGCCTTTGCAAAGTGTGGGATAGAAACATTTAAAATAAATACATAACACTGTTTGTATCCTCAGAACAAATTTGGAGTGTAGGTTGTGCCTTTCATTTATTTCCTCAAAACTGTTTGTCTTCTATTTAAATTTTGGGAGGTGGGATGTTCTTTCATATTGTCACCCTTCTCTACAAACACTGGGGTCTTTATATTAAGTAGATGCTGCATTTCTTCTTCAATGTATGACCAAGGTATATAAGTTAACCTTGTTCTTGTAGGAGAGGCTGTTGGAGAGGCATCAAATGAGGAAACATTGACCATGAAAATATGTATTTAAAAATCCATAAAGGATGAATATATATGTGAAGATATCACTGGGTGACATTTCACAGCTGAGATGGATAGCCTCTTGGTTGTTGATATGGATGTAGCAGACTTGTATGGACATGAAAGAATTCCTTTATAGTAGCTGTTTTTGCCAGTCGGCAATCCTCCCTTCTCCTCTTTCTCTTGCCAGGGTTATTTCTCTAGTTTAAAGATTCATCTGCCTTTGAGAGAACAAATACACTGCTGGAAATTAGCCAGGAGGAAACTGAGCCTCAATGGAACTCTATGTTAAAAGAGAGAGGGGGAAAAACCCATCTAGTGTTTCCTTCACTATTTTTGCTTCTTTGGAAGCTGAGCTTGGGACCCAGGTGGCCTGATTCTTACTTACAATAAGACCCTTTTAAAAATTGTCACAACCTTAAAGCTTCTTTACATTCCCAGATGGAACAAAGAGGTTTCAGTGTAAATCGGGAAAAAAGGTTTTAGGATATTTTTCCTTCGTTCTTCCAATCTTACTGCATTCAGTATTAACATAGCTAGTACTTAAATACTACTGGCACTTCCATTTTTGTATTTGTTAATTAAGATATTTCCCTGTAGTGTACTAAAATTAACTCACTTCACACATAATAAGTGCAGAAGTTTCCTATACACGATATTGAATCCAGACTAGGCAGTCAGTTTTCACAAATCCCTCACCACTAGCCTATGTCATCCCTCAGGATCCCCTTTCACCTAGGTGTTGACTTCATCATCTGTGCAGACGCATATCCACTCTGTGCTGCATGAACTGCACTGGCTGCCTACTGAGTACCGGATCCGTTTCAAGGTGCTGGTGCTTACCTTAAAAGCCCTATATGGCCAGTGGCCTGCATATCTTCAAGATTGCCTCTCCCCTTATGAGCCCCGGAGAACTTTATGATCAGCAAATCAGCATCTTCTGGTGTTCCTGGATCCCAGAGATGTCTGTCTTGCCTCAACTAGGGCCAGGGCTTTTTGGCCCTGGCCCCTACCTGGTGGAATGAGCTCCCATATGAGATCAGGGCCCTGCGGGACCTTTTACAGTTCTGCAGGGCCTGCAAGACAGAGCTCTTCCACCGGACTTTTAATTGAGGCAGTGGGTGTCAGCACTCTATCGGGCCTCCCTTGCAGTGGATATGCATCCATTCTGTCTGTACGTAAAGTGCTTTCAAGTCACAACCAGCTTATGGAAATCCCATAAAGGGGCTTTCAAGGCAAGTGAGAGGCAGTAGTGGTTTGTCATTGCCTTCCATTGCCAGTTTGGTGTAGTGGTTAAGTGCGTGGACTCTAATCTGGGACAGGTGATGTAAAATATCTCTGCTTGAGAATCCAGACAGCTTTTTCTGATCAGACTAGACAATACTGATCTTGACAGATCAATGGTGTGACTCGGTATAAAGCAGATCATGTGTTTATATATATTCTTCATTCAAGGACACCTATTTAAAATCATCTCTAGATTAAAAAAAAGAATAAGCACAAATCTGGCAACTTATTTGGAGGTAACATACAATAATTAAGACTTCTTAATTTGTTTTGGATAATACTATAAAAGAATAAGTGGACCACCTGAAAACATGGGGGATGGAAATCCCATTTTCCCAGCCTGCAGAATCATCCCCTTTACCACTTATCCCATCATCACTTTCTCCACCTGCACCACTCACCAACCACTTTCTTCTCTGTTGCCGCTTTCTCTGTACCGTCACCACTTTCTCCAACATCCCCCTGCCCGTAGCTGCTTTCTTCCCCCCCTGACACTTTCTCTTCTTCTCTGTTTAGCCAGTCATCAGCACTCCCCCCCCCCCGACAACAGCTTGGTAGCTAAGCAACTATACAATGACAATCATGGTCTCGTGAGATCTCAGTCAATATTTTTAAGCTGTTTGTTTAAAAAAACTCAGCCCATCCCCTTTATTTTGCTGCATACCTAAGGATTTCCAGAGATTTATAGAAACATCCCTGTCACCACTGTCTGGATTTTTTGATACACACTCTGGGGCTAGGTTCAGAATGGGATATATAAATAATGTAAAGTGTACAGAAGAGACCAGTTCCTGGCTCCTTTTAAAATACTTCCTTCTTCCTTTAGAGACTTCTTTTTCTAATGAAAGTGATGGTGGGTAGGGATAGATTAATTCTGGATTAAGCAGTACAATTATTTGACATTAAGAGAGAGCCAAATTAGCTCTATAAAATGTGCATTAGATTTTCAATGGGAGCATCTGGTGGAGCTGTTTTTCTTGGATGACACCAAAGGAAGTAAAGTACAAGGTGATTGGTAATCTACTCAACATTAGTAGTCTCTATAGGTACAAAATTAGAATCCTCCCCCCCAAAAAATAGACCCAGCAAAACAAGACAGTGACTAACACCAGAAAAAATCAAGCACAATATCTTACCATTTGTCCATACAAGCTGATTACCATTGTTAAGGACTCCATCTTTAGTTTATAATTAAACAATAAGCCTCCCTAGCAAAAGCTGGATATAAGACAAGCTTCAGGTTCTAATATGAAAATGTTAGCTTCAGTAATTTATTTATTTTATGTTTTATTTATTTTTCAAATTTATACCCCGCCCTCCCCAATAGGCTCAGTAAACATTAATCCATTTTTCCTTCACTGTGGAGATATGCATTGTTAACCCTGATGAATTGTTCACTTTTGTCAAACATGGTCAGGTGACAACAAAGAAGATAAAATATTAAATTATGACAGAGATTTTGTAATCAGCTCTACCCAGTTTTTTAAAGTGCTACCATATTCACAAGGTAATGCTAAGCATAAGGAGAACAAAAAACTATGCACCTATGGTTTTTATTCAGTTATTTCCAAGAATGCAGACGCTGTTTTCTGGTGTTCAGCTATGCTGATGGAATTAGTCTGGGAAATTTATGGTCTATTATCCTTTTTTCAGAAGAAAAGATTTGTATCAATCTAGAATATTAATAGTTTACAGGAAAATTTTGAAATGGTAAAGAAAGGGATCTAAAATATATTACTGCGCACAGGCACGTTACAGAGAGATGTAGGCTTGCAAACTCTGGGTTGGGAAATTCCTGGAGATCTTGGGTGGAGAAAGGGGATCTTAGTAGGATATTATGCCATCAAGAGCACCCTATGAAGCTGTCACTTGTCTAGGGAAAGTGACCTCTGTTAAGTCTGGAGACCAGTTATAAGACTGGGAGTTTTCCAGGCAAAACTAGGCTGAAGCAAAGACTGCCACAGTAAGACAATAACATTGTCTGATCTGTATCACTTCAAAAGGCATTGGCTTGGGCCTAGCAACAACAGTGGAGATGGTCAGTTTTACAAGGTGTGGCATACCAACATTTTCCCATATCACTGTGTGTAAGGTAATTGAACTTGCAACAGTGTATAACATCACCCCAGAACTTATAAAGGACTCCCCTGTTTCCAGTCTGATAGAACTAATCAGAACTGATGGAGTCTGCCCTATGCTTCATCCCTTAGAAGGCTTCCCTCTCCTTCCCAATTCTGGTACAATATTGTAATATTTAATTTAACTGAAAAGCACTCACTGGCTCCGATCACACCACCGAGGAACTGTGGGCGGGAAGCGAGGCTGTTTGCCCCACAGCGAACTGACACGCGTTTGCGTGATCAGACTTCCACCTGCCCGCCCCGCAGTTCCACATAATACTTACCTTTCCCTGGTGGTTTTTTGCGACGCCCCTGCGGCACAACGAGACGCCTTGCCAACGACTCCAGGACGCGAGGCAGATGTGTCTGTCTGATCGCGTCCCTTTAATCCGCGGGGGAATTATTTGCCTGCCGCAGCTTCCACTCTGTATGATCGCAGCCACTATTGAACAGATTAGAATTTGTATAAAGATACTGAAGATACTGATAGTCCAGAATACAATCAGTTCCAATAGTTGCAATTGTATTTTTAGCTCCAGAGATATTTCTGGATTCCATCTTATCAATCCTAAACAGTGGAGGACTCTGATTTAGTGTATAGTGATATTTGGGGTAGATGGCTTCTATGTTATTTTCCCATGGCAGGCCAGTCTTCCATGTATGTGACAGTCCTGAGGCATTGCATCACCAGCTCCAGCTCCTGGGGATGGGTGGGTAGGGGCTGGTGTGTGATAGTGGACAGGGGATTAGATGGTGTGTCCCACAGTGGTCAGTGGTGGCTGCAATAGTCAGCCACCCTCCCATGCCACCTGCCCCATCCATGACCCACCCTACATGTGGGCTCCAGCAGATCCAGACTCGGTGGGAAGGATGGGGTATAAATCATATAAATAAATAAATAAATTCAGTCTTCACTGGGGAGAAAAATATGGTATACATGTATAACTTAAATAAATAAATTGTATACTATACTGGTATAACATGCAAATTTGTCATAAAAACTTCTGAGATACTGGATCTGAACATTTAAAAGTGGAAGCAGCAGTAATGATACTTTAAGATTTTACATGAAAAACATTTCAGGTAGAAATTGAAACTATGTTAAACACCGGGCTCCATGGATGAGCAGACCTCACTACTAGTGATCAGCTCTATTTTATTAGTGATTCCAGGAAGTACAAGACTAAACTCCAGGGGCACAGTCCTGTTTAAATAGCATGCAATTGCCACACTCAAACACACCCCACTCCCAACGATAGGCTATTTACATAACATTACTTCTTGATTGGTTACTTCCAGATTCCTGTTGGGCTATTGTTCTTGAGCTCTAAGCTCTGTAACGATATGAGCTTATGTTTGTATTTCTGTATAGTGGTGATGCTGCTTATGTGTGTCTCTAGCATTGAATACCTATGCATTGTGTATTCAGGGATTGCTGTATGTTGTGTATTGCTTTGTTCTGCATCTCATGCTTGCCTAGAAATAGGCTGGCCTGGGCCTGCCGTTGCACATACGGACCATGTGCGTCCCTGGAATGTATCCCATGACTCTTTGGGATGGAGAAGACACCGCGCCATTGCACCCACTTGGAGAGCTGTGGAAAATCCCCAGCGAACCCCGGCATTCTTGGAATGGAAAGAGCAAGTGACCCTACTCCCTTAATCTGGTTTGGAGATCTAAAGACAATAGCGTTTATGGCTTTGGAGCAGGAACCAGATCTGCAAATCAAGAGGTGTCCATGGGAACGGAAGATTCACACCTTGCCAAAAGGCACCTTTGATGTAGGAGTAGGATCTGCATATTGCCACCACCCCTCAGGAGAGCGTCATCCCCTCGTCATCCCCTCGTCACCCCCTCTTCATCCAGTAGTGATAGTTTAGAGGACGGGTTTGATAGTTTATGGCTGGATAGCACATGCCCCAAAAAGAGTTTATTTAAGGAGAAACTCTCCTTTGTCTCTCTGGTTAACCCACCCTCCCCATAGCAGTGCACTAAGGTGCTACAAGTGACTCTACTACTTAAGTTCTCCGGAGTCGCGACCCAGAGAGCTCACACGTGGTTTGGCTGGTCCTACCTGTGTGCCTTGGAGTTCACAAGCTGCTGCATTTCGGCTGCCCAGCGTTCCAAGGAGGAGAGTTCTTCCTCAGCTGGACCTCAGATGAGTATAGCCGTGCCCCATTGTGTCATCCCCATTTTGATGCTTTTGTTATTTTCTATGCTGTAATTGTTCTAATGTACTATTGTAACTAAGGAGCTTGTATGAATTTGTATGATTCCGATTTTGTATGCCTGATGAAAAACCTTTAGTAAAGACAACATTTATTTAAGGACTAGCGTGTTGTCTCACTTCCTGGGATATAGCCGAGCGTCTCATTCGCCATCCGACCTCTGTATAGACTGGTATAGAACTTACGCACAGCCACAAACACCCAATTTTCCTTGGTAGATAACTTGGATTGGGTCTCCAGGAATTTCCTGGAGAAGTTGGCATAACAGATCTGGTGCCCCGTGTGAGGCGACCTTTGGACCCCTCGGAACCGGTACCCAACCATTCGGTTCCGAAGGACCCAAAACGTGGAGAAACGATCTGGTCGTTTGGACGCTCTAGCGTAGGGAAGTGTGAGAGGTTTCCGTCTGCGTGCTTGGCCTTTAGTGGCATCTGTACTGCGGGAGGGATTTCTACCCCTTTCCCTCTAAACCCAGGAGCATCCTCGGTTTCGCGCTCCGATCCTATCGTTGTGGGTGGACACCGAGGCGCGACTACGAAGAGGACCTGGTTAGGGACCCCCAGTTGCACAAGCACTACATACACGCAGGAACATATAAACCCCTGTCTCCTTAAAACGCTCCCCGACTTCGGTGCCCAGCCAAGAGGCTGCGCCCGTAATATTCTCCCTCCCCCGAAGCGAGCTGAGGACAACTCGCACGGGATCGGCACAAGCTGCGCGCTGTAGCCGTCCCGTCCCTAGGAGCTAAGTTCTCCAGTAGGGAAAACCTCACTATCTGGCGCAGTTGGGTCTGCCAAGGGAAAACGGGACTGATCCCCCCGGAATTCCAACACCCTTCAAGGACTACGGTCCAGGTTCTGGTTGCTCCTGGAAAGGAAGTAGCTCTTCCTTATCCGCAAAGCCTGAAACTCAGGCTACCTAGGGTTGAAATACCCTCAGGTACAGCCTTGATCTCTGTACGCCTGTTTGCCAGAGATCTAAACGGGTGGTGCGATCGCAAAGGTCACACCGTCCACGGTTCTTGGATAACCCGTGAGGAAGAACAGCGTTCTTTAACTCGGAAAATCCACACGTGCAAAGGGTAAACCCTTTTGCCTGAATTAGTGCCGTCACCGAGGTTATACTTGCAGCTGACCCGGCGTGAGCCATCTCGGACACCCGGATACCACTGTAAGATACCCGCGAGTGAGCACTACCCCCGCACACCAATCATGGGTGCACAGTCGCCAATGTTCAGTCACGGCCAGGATACGTTCCTACAGTTCGTGCACAATGTGCTAGAGTCTGCCGCTTGGTGGGATTCGTCCACCATTTGGCTGCCAATGTTTTGGCATACTCTCACAGCTGTGCTATTCTTCGGACTAGGATGGGTATCCTCCCGACAAGCATGGGAACGACTGAAGCTTAGCTGGATGGCCCAGCTAGATGCAGCGCAAGGCCATATCGAGGCTCTGTTTAACCAAATAGTCGACAAGGATCACCAGTTAGGGTCCGCCCGCGAGCAAGTAGGATCCCTCAATCATGAACTGGAGGAGACGGCCAAACAGTTGGATGCATTCAAGGACCACACCAAGGTTCTGAAGGCTCAACTGGCCGAAAAGGAAAGTCAGTTGCGCACGGCTCAAGATCGCATTGCAGATCAAGCGGCACAACTGAGTGAGAGGGACCAACAAATAGTGCTCATGAAAACTGGACACGAATCCACAATCAGACTAATTAAGGAAGAACGGATTGCCCATATACAGTCCCTAGAGGAGCTCGCTCGAGAGGACTTGGCCAAACTGGTGGTGGATCTAGGGAATGCGCACGATTCCCAGGTCCGAACTCTCAAGGAGGAGCAGGCTGCACGTATACGGTCTCTCGAGGAGCAAGCTCGAGAAGATCGGGCACAGTTGCAGACATCCATGGGAGCCGGACACGAGTCCGAGATTAGAATCCTTAGGGATGAACAGGTTGCTCGCTTAAACTCCCTTGAGGAGCGCGCCAGAGAGGATCTGGCCCAGTTGCGAACAGTCCTGGGAAACGGACATGAATCTGAGATAAGGATCCTCAGGGAAGAACAGACCGCTCACATAAAGTCCCTGGAGACCCGTGCTCGAGAGGACGTGGCAAAGTTGCAGATCACTCTTGAGAAGGAGCGATCTGAACACGCCAATAGATTGGATGTCCAGAAGGCACACTATGAGGGTCTGTTGGAACAGAGGAGACTGGAGTCTCAGGAAGAGTTGAGTGAGTCCCAAAGGATTGCTGACGATGAGATCCAGCAACTGAGGACTGATCGGGTCAATTTAATCATGGATAAAAAGGCCCTCTCCGATCAGGTCCATGAGACCAAGCTTTTGTGTAAAGCCGCACAGGAGAAAGCCACCCAAGCCGAGACTGCTCTGACTACGGTCACTGAGGAGCTCAGAAAGGCGCAGTCCACTGCGGACTACCTCTTAGATCGCAAACGCGACCCCACTGGTGAGGTTAGCCCGACTCCTAGCTCGAAACCCGCGCCCCGGAAAAAGGAGCCCGATACGCCCAGAGATAGAGGTAGGATTTCCCAAACTGAGAGCCCTGCCAGGCATCCTGATGGCTCTACTGAGCAGGATGACCTGGACCTCTACCGGGACCCAGCCATTTAGTAAAGACAACATTTATTTAAGGACTAGCGTGTTGTCTCACTTCCTGGGCAATAGCGAGCGTCTCATTGGCCATCTGACCTCTGTATAGACTGGTATAGAACTTACGCACAGCCACAAACACCCAAACTTCCTTGGTAGATAACTTGGATTGGGTCTCCAGGAATTTCCTGGAGAAGTTGGCATAACAGATCAGCCAGTCTCTGGTAGAACAGTCCTGGGATGTTTCAGTCCCAATACATAACACCCCTCCCCCCTAAGTTCCAAAGCACCTTAACAGACATAGTCTTCAAGAAACACTCTATAGCAGGCTCTTCTACGTGACTGCACATCATTTCTGTCAACTGTGCTCACCACCTGTGGCCAGCTTCCTTCGAGCTCTCTTCAGGCTTGCATAAAAGAATGCAAGAATTGCCTGCTAGGTATATATGTTTAATTCCCTTCATGTTCTGCAAAACTATATATTAGTCTCTAATGTACACTGCATACAGGAGATGCATGGCTGTTGTTTTCAAATTACATTTTTCTCATCATATTTTCACTACGTATCTTTATGGAATGCTCAGGGATTGCCAGAATATCTGCACAGAAAACGATGCCATGTTCATTTAGTGATATATATAGTCTATGGGGATTTTCAAAAACTCAGCTCTTGCTTCTAAACAAGTGAAAGGTGTATTTAAAAATAAACAAAGTTCACTTCTTCCTGACACAGCAACATTTAAATCTGTTGTGTTCATTGGTCCATAGATTACCCGTGAAACTAAAAATAATTTCCACACTGAAACTTGACACAGGAATTGAATAAGAATATTGAATCAGTTTCAAAAAATTAGGAGTAGCAGGTTCTTTGCTGAAAATAATATTTCCAGCTATCAAAAATGTTCTCTCAAAGGAAGCGAACATCATGTCCAAGGCACTGACTTCTTCTTAAAGAAAATTTGGAGAGAGTTCATTTTTTTCTATGGTAACATCCAGAATTGAATTACTTCATCAAAAGAAAGAGATTTCTTACTATCAGCCAAACGCAGAGCACAATATGGTGAATTTGAAGACTCTTGTGTACACATTCTTTGCTTCTGACTGTTCAGGAGGGCATTTTTCATGAAGAGCATAAAGCAGGGGTTTAAATGACTCGGAGCCATTTAACTGCCTGCTTTCTGCTCTTCACAAACAGCCAGGAATGGCCACAAATTTCCTTAAAATTCATGGAAGTTCATGGTGGCTCTTTTTTAATATTTTATTTTATTTCATAGTCAAATACAGAGCGAACTATAACTCAGCTATGATAATACAATAGAAAGTAAACATAGACATAAAAAGAGATACACGGCAAGCTGCCCTTTAAACAGTATGTTCCTGTACAGAGTTACATAAAATGTAGAACATCGTAGAATTTACCTGGTACGTTATAGTTTGGAGGCATATCATTGCTAGAGACATATTCCAAGAATGGAAACCATTTTAATTAAAAATTACTACCACATGTATTGGTATTAAAGGACAAGACCTTGTTGGATAACTTGTCCATAGAATAGAATTCTCATAGTTTAGCAAACCATTAAGTGAGAGATGGGACTTTTCATTTAGTAAACTCTTAGTCTGTCTCTTGCAAGCTTGCCTACATAAGTTTATCATAACAGTTATAGAACTGTGACCAAGTATTCTGGAATGTCGAATCTGTTGCGCCTTTTATCAATAAAGTCAATTTATCCAATTCCGCAGCCTCCAAAATTTTGTTTACAAGTTCTTGTTTTGTTGGTATCTCCGGTAATTTCCAATATTTTGCATAGAGAATTCTAGCAGCCGTAGTTAAAAAAATAATCAAATAGCGATCATCTTTGTTAGAATTATCAGGTAGAATATTCAACAACAAAGCCTCTGGTGTAAATGGTGTAAATCTTTTGCAAGATTTCGTGTACCATTACCCAATATTTCTTAGATCTTTTGCAATGCCACCACATGTGGTAATATGAGCCAACCTTATTTTCAAATTATTTGAACATTTTGGGTCAATTTTAGCTAACCTTTCAGGTGTTACATACAATCCATAAAACATTTTATATATGTTTTCTTTATACGAAATAGCTTTTGTAATCCTAATATTTTTCTTCCATATTTAATCCCACTGCTCTAATTTAACAGCATGCCCAATATTCTGCCCCCAGTGAATAATATTCCCTTTTATTATTTTGTCCACCATTAAATCATCAAGTAACAACACATAGTCTTCGTAAAAGCTTCTGATCCATAGATGTCATAATCTTTTCGATCTCCATAAGGATTTTATAAAATCCGATTCTCTTGTCTTTAGTAAATCTGGATTCTATTTGCGCTCTTTGCCACCATGGTAGGTCTTCTAATGGTTTCAAACGATCTTCAGACTCCAATATATCCAAATACCTTCTTGGTAATTCTTCCTGATATGCATTTGGGAGTGTAATGGCCTCTGGTGGAACAGTCAATTTTGAGATTTTTATATAAAAGTGCTTATGTATGTTTTCCCATGCTTTCATTAAAGATGCCCATATCCAGTGCTGCTTGAAATATTTATGAACACTTGCTTTTTCATACCATAAGAATACATGCCACCCTAACTGAAGGTTGTGGCCTTCCAGTTTCAGTGTTCTCTTATCTTCCAATGTGACCCAATCTTTAATCCACATCAATGCAGCTGATTTATAATAAAGGTTCCAATTAGGTAGGCCAAAGCCCCCACTTTCTTTAGTATCTTAAAGAGTTTTCAGTCTTATTCTGGGTCTCTTGTCTTGCCAAATAAATTTTGATAATGCTTGCTCCAGTTCCTTGAAGTTCTTTTGGTTTTGAAGAATGGGAATTGTTTGGAATAAAAATAGCCATTTTGGAAGTATATTCATTTTAACTGTTGCGATGCGGCCCATCAAAGATATCTGTAAGTCTTTCCATTTCTCTAGATCCTGTTTTGTTTTCCTCAACAATTCTTTATAATTATTCTCTTGTAATGAGCTGTCTTTGTTTGTCATTACAATTCCTAGGTATTTTATTTTCTTCTGTAGTTGGAAACCTGATGTTTCTTGTAGCTGAGTTGTCCTCTCCTCTTCCATATTTTTGGTCATTAACTTAGTTTTATTGATATTAATTCTCAAACCAGCTACAAGTCCATAGTCTCCAAGTTCTTGTTTCAAAGTAAGATTTTATTACAGTGGGTTCTCCAATATAAATACTAGGTCATCTGCAAATGCCAACAGTTGATATTCTTCTCCTTTTAGTTTCAGGCCCATAATCTCCTTCTTTTCTCTTAATGTAGAAATATATTCTTATTTATGCCCTTCGGTCTATTAGTGGGAGTGTCCCATAATACTGATTGAAAAAGGACATTATTAAGATAAGCATTCTCAATCATTTTCCAATCTGTACAAAAGGATTGGTTGTAATGCTTGATAAGACCTAAAAGTGTTGTTGCCTCGTGATAGACCTTAAGGTTCAGGAGGGCAAGACCTCCATACCTGAGTGGTCTAATCAGAGTTTTGTGGCTCACACGTGAAGAAGCTTTGTTCCAAATAAAGTTCATGAATGAATTTTGCCACAGTTTGAAAAGGGAGTGAGGAAGTGAAATGGGGATTGTGCAAAAAAGAAATAAGAATTTTGGAAAGATGAATGTCTTGATAATCTGTATTTTTTCCATCCAGGATGACATTGAGGTGTTCCCGCGTGAAGGTAGGTCATTAATTGTTTTGGTGAGTAGCGCGAAATTGTGTTTGATAATGTCTGTAAATTGAAGTGAGATGTCTACGCCCAAATACTGCCCAGTTTTGGTTACCCATCTGAATTTATATTTCTTTCTTATGAAGTCTTGTGAGTTGGGCATAATATTAACTTGGAGGAGTGGGAGCAGATTTGGTTGAAAAACATTAAATTGACTAACGCTGTATCATATAAAGATAATATGTATAAGATGTTTTATAGATGGTATATTACACCAGATAGACTAGCTAAACAAAACGTTACTTGCTCAGATAAATGTTGGAAATGTAAGAATAAGACTGGTTCATTTTATCATCTGTGGTGGCTATGTGATGTTACAAAAAGGTTTTGGAGATGGGTACATGAAATAATGCAAAAAATAATAAGAACTTAGGTCCCATTTACTCCAGAGATATTGTTATTGAATATATTTCCGAAAGACTTTGATAAAGCGGATAGGTATGTGATTGTTCACTTGTCGACAGCTGCAAGGATTCTATATGCTAAATATTGGAAAACAATGGAGATTCCAACAAAAGAATATGTGAATAAGCTGTTTGAAATGGCTGAGAATGACAAATTGACATTGGAGATCAGAGCTGGAACAGAATGAACTTTTCAAAAAACTTGGAAGAGATTTTATGACTGGTATAATATAAGCATAACTTGATGGAAATTTGAGTATGCAGAAAAGATAAGCTAGTAAAATAGATAATGAGATTAGAAATGTAACAAATAGATAATTGAAGAATAGAATATGGAATAAGCCTCCTGTTATATGTTTTATGTTTGTTAGTGGTAGTTATGCGTTGTTTGTTTTTACGTATGTTTGTAGTGTATAATGAAAAGAAAAAATAATAAAAGTGTACCTTCGGGTACTTAAAAAAAATAAGTATTGTGAGGAATGGGTTAAAGAGATAGGGTAGAGCTGGGTTTTAGTAGGATTAGCACGTAATCCCAAAATAGCCCCAAAAGAGTCAAGCAGCTTTTCTAGCTCTGGTAGTGTAGTGTCAGGGTCAGTTGCTAAAACTGCCATATCATCCGCAAAGAGACTAAGTTTGATCTCGTTTGTTCCTATTGGGATTCCTTTAATGTTTGAGCATGTCTGTATTGCTTGTGCCAAGGGCTCGATAGCAATGGCAAACAGCACAGGTGACAGCGGGTAACCTTGCCTTGTGCCTCTAGATAGATTAAAGGTTTCTGAAGTAGAGTTATTTATCTGAAGCTGTGCAGTTAGGTGACATATATAAGGTATGTATAGCTCTCATATGCACTCATATCACACGCTAGCAAGGTCATGCTCAAGATCCTACAAGCTAGGCTTCAACAGTACGTGGATAGAGAACTACCAGAAGTACAAGCTGGGTTTCGAAGAGGTAGAGGAACTAGAGATCAAATTGCCAACATTCGCTGGATTATGGAGAAAGCAAGAGAGTACCAGAAAAATATCTACTTCTGCTTCATTGACTATGCTAAAGCTTTTGACTGTGTGGATCACAACAAACTATGGCAGGTCCTTAAAGAGATGGGAGTACCAGACCACCTCACATGTCTCTTGAGAAACCTGTATAAGGGCCAAGAAGCGACAGTTAGAACCGGATATGGAACAACTGATTGGTTCAGCATAGGAAAAGGAGTACGACAAGGATGTATATTGTCGCCTTGCTTATTTAATATATATGCAGAGTACATCATGCGAAATGCTGGCCTGGATGAATCACAAGCGGGAATTAAGATTGCTGGGGAAAAGATCAACAACCTCAGATATGCAGATGATACCACTCTAATGGCTGAAAGTGAAAAGGATCTAAAGAGCCTCTTGCTTAGAGTAAAAGAGGAGAGCGCAAAAGTGGGCTTGAAGCTCAACATCAAAAAAACTAAGATCATGGCATCCGGCCCCATCACTCCTTGGCAAATAGAAGGGGAAGTCGTGGAAGTAGTGACAGACTTCACGTTCCTGGGATCCCAGATCACCGCAGACTGTGACTGCAGCCATGAAATTAAAAGACGCCTGCTCCTTGGGAGGAAAGCGATGGCGAACCTAAACAGCATGATAAAAAGTAGAGACATCACCCTGCCAACAAAAGTCCGCATGGTCAAAGCAATGGTATTCCCAGTAGTCATGTATGGCTGTGAGAGTTGGACTATAAGGAAGGCCGAGCGCCGAAGAATAGATTCTTTTGAACTATGGTGCTGGAGAAGACTCTTGAGAGTCCCTTGGACTGCAAGAAGAACAAATCAGTCAATCCTCAAAGAAATCAACCCTGACTGTTCCCTGGAAGGCCAGATAATGAAACTGAAGCTCAAATACTTTGGCCACCAAATGAGAAGGGAGCACTCACTGGAAAAGACCCTGATGCTGGGAAAGATTGAAGGTCAAAGAAGACGGGGACGGCAAAGGATGAGATGGTTAGACAGTGTCAGCGATGCAACGAACATGAAATTGAGCCAACTTCGGAGGACGGCGGAAGACAGGAGAGCCTGGCGGGAGATTGTCCATGGGGTCGCGAAGAGTCGGACTCGACTGTGCGACTGAACAACAAAATAGCTCTTCTAAAGTTGTGGCCAAAACCCAAAGTTTCTAGCACCTGTTGTAAGTATCCCGATTCAACTTTGTCAAAAGTCTTCTCAATGTCAATAGAGAGAATAAATGATGAACCTATTTTATGCTGTTGGCAATACTGTATAGTGTTTAGTATTTTCCTAGTGTTGTCAGATAAATCTCTATTTGGGATGAATCCGGATCGGTCTGGGTGGAGGTCAATTATTTTGTTCAGCCTTGCCGTTAGTGTTGCAGTGAAGATCTTGTAATCCGCATTGAGCAAGAAGATGGGTCTGTACGAACTTGAGTCTGATGGGTCTCTAACTTTTTAAGGGATTACTATGATCTTTGCTCTACTCCAGGTTTCAGGCATTGCGCCTTCCTGTAGTACGTGATTGCATATGTCTGCAAGGAAGCCAGTGAGGAGTGTCGAATACTTTTTGTAAAACTCAGCAGTGGAATCGTCAATTCCTGGCGATTTATTAGGTTTTTTTATGGTATTGTGTAGTTTTAGGGGAGTTATGGGGGCCTCAAGCAATTCTGTGTGTTGTTGAGCTAGTTGATTTCACAGTGGATGTTTTATGAGGAAGCATTTGATATCACAATGTTTGGGCTCTTTAGTTTGTGAACATCACTTTTTGAACACGAACTGGCCAAAATTCATGATGAACTTTAGTTCATGTGCTGGTTTGTACCCATCTCTGGCTCTAACACCAAAGAGAAAAATTAAGCAGTATGTTGTATGCATTTATGACTGACCCCTGATGCCTCCTCACTCCTGGTCAGATTTTCCCACCAAAAAATACTTTTAGTTCCCCCTCAGTGACTGAACCACCTTTCAGTAGCATGTATTTCTTCTTTATTTCATAAGCTTTAACTGTCTCATCCTGTCATAGATATTAGTTTAGGCTTATGACCCAGCACAGGAACTAGAGGGAATACAGGAGCTGCCTTGTTTTAAAAATACCCTCATGAAATCGCATGTGAAGCAAAATTAACATTCAAAATAGAATAAAGATTTTAATAAACAGGCAGGGAATGTATAGAGGGTGCTGAGATAAAACTTTCTAACGTAAACAGGCTCGAGGTTTTTGAACATACAAGACAATGTTGTTGCTTATCTCTCCTTATATATAATTGAATAGTGGGTGCCAAAGTTCTAAAATGCACTCCTTTAGTGTATGGACGCTTGAACTGTCAGTCAGAAGACGCTGGCTGGGTTGACTGGCTGCTTTGTGCAGTCCCGCCCAGTGTTTCAAGGTCTTTTGCATATGGAAGCTGATTGGACTTCACTGCATTCCACACCTCAAACTCCCCCCCCTCCCCGCAAGGCAGTTGGAATGTCAGTTGCATATGGAACCTTCAAGGTCTTTTGCATATGGAAGCTGATTGGACTTCACTGCATTCCACACCTCAAACTCACCCCCCTCCCCGCAAGGCAGTTGGAATGTCAGTTGCATATGGAACCTTCAAGGTCTTTTGCATATGGAAGCTGATTGGACTTCACTGCATTCCACACCTCAAACTCACCCCCCTCCCCGCAAGGCAGTTGGAATGTCAGTTGCATATGGAACCTTCAAGGTCTTTTGCATATGGAAGCTGATTGGACTTCACTGCATTCCACACCTCAAACTCACCCCCCTCCCCGCAAGGCAGTTGGAATGTCAGTTGCATATGGAACCTTCAAGGTCTTTTGCATATGGAAGCTGATTGGACTTCACTGCATTCCACACCTCAAACTCACCCCCCTCCCCGCAAGGCAGTTGGAATGTCAGTTGCATATGGAACCTTCAAGGTCTTTTGCATATGGAAGCTGATTGGACTTCACTGCATTCCACACCTCAAACTCACCCCCCTCCCCGCAAGGCAGTTGGAATGTCAGTTGCATATGGAACCTTCAAGGTCTTTTGCATATGGAAGCTGATTGGACTTCACTGCATTCCACACCTCAAACTCACCCCCCTCCCCGCAAGGCAGTTGGAATGTCAGTTGCATATGGAACCTTCAAGGTCTTTTGCATATGGAAGCTGATTGGACTTCACTGCATTCCACACCTCAAACTCACCCCCCTCCCCGCAAGGCAGTTGGAATGTCAGTTGCATATGGAACCTTCAAGGTCTTTTGCATATGGAAGCTGATTGGACTTCACTGCATTCCACACCTCAAACTCACCCCCCTCCCCGCAAGGCAGTTGGAATGTCAGTTGCATATGGAACCTTCAAGGTCTTTTGCATATGGAAGCTGATTGGACTTCACTGCATTCCACACCTCAAACTCACCCCCCTCCCCGCAAGGCAGTTGGAATGTCAGTTGCATATGGAACCTTCAAGGTCTTTTGCATATGGAAGCTGATTGGACTTCACTGCATTCCACACCTCAAACTCACCCCCCTCCCCGCAAGGCAGTTGGAATGTCAGTTGCATATGGAACCTTCAAGGTCTTTTGCATATGGAAGCTGATTGGACTTCACTGCATTCCACACCTCAAACTCACCCCCCTCCCCGCAAGGCAGTTGGAATGTCAGTTGCATATGGAACCTTCAAGGTCTTTTGCATATGGAAGCTGATTGGACTTCACTGCATTCCACACCTCAAACTCACCCCCCTCCCCGCAAGGCAGTTGGAATGTCAGTTGCATATGGAACCTTCAAGGTCTTTTGCATATGGAAGCTGATTGGACTTCACTGCATTCCACACCTCAAACTCACCCCCCTCCCCGCAAGGCAGTTGGAATGTCAGTTGCATATGGAACCTTCAAGGTCTTTTGCATATGGAAGCTGATTGGACTTCACTGCATTCCACACCTCAAACTCACCCCCCTCCCCGCAAGGCAGTTGGAATGTCAGTTGCATATGGAACCTTCAAGGTCTTTTGCATATGGAAGCTGATTGGACTTCACTGCATTCCACACCTCAAACTCACCCCCCTCCCCGCAAGGCAGTTGGAATGTCAGTTGCATATGGAACCTTCAAGGTCTTTTGCATATGGAAGCTGATTGGACTTCACTGCATTCCACACCTCAAACTCACCCCCCTCCCCGCAAGGCAGTTGGAATGTCAGTTGCATATGGAACCTTCAAGGTCTTTTGCATATGGAAGCTGATTGGACTTCACTGCATTCCACACCTCAAACTCACCCCCCTCCCCGCAAGGCAGTTGGAATGTCAGTTGCATATGGAACCTTCAAGGTCTTTTGCATATGGAAGCTGATTGGACTTCACTGCATTCCACACCTCAAACTCACCCCCCTCCCCGCAAGGCAGTTGGAATGTCAGTTGCATATGGAACCTTCAAGGTCTTTTGCATATGGAAGCTGATTGGACTTCACTGCATTCCACACCTCAAACTCACCCCCCTCCCCGCAAGGCAGTTGGAATGTCAGTTGCATATGGAACCTTCAAGGTCTTTTGCATATGGAAGCTGATTGGACTTCACTGCATTCCACACCTCAAACTCACCCCCCTCCCCGCAAGGCAGTTGGAATGTCAGTTGCATATGGAACCTTCAAGGTCTTTTGCATATGGAAGCTGATTGGACTTCACTGCATTCCACACCTCAAACTCACCCCCCTCCCCGCAAGGCAGTTGGAATGTCAGTTGCATATGGAACCTTCAAGGTCTTTTGCATATGGAAGCTGATTGGACTTCACTGCATTCCACACCTCAAACTCACCCCCCTCCCCGCAAGGCAGTTGGAATGTCAGTTGCATATGGAACCTTCAAGGTCTTTTGCATATGGAAGCTGATTGGACTTCACTGCATTCCACACCTCAAACTCACCCCCCTCCCCGCAAGGCAGTTGGAATGTCAGTTGCATATGGAACCTTCAAGGTCTTTTGCATATGGAAGCTGATTGGACTTCACTGCATTCCACACCTCAAACTCACCCCCCTCCCCGCAAGGCAGTTGGAATGTCAGTTGCATATGGAACCTTCAAGGTCTTTTGCATATGGAAGCTGATTGGACTTCACTGCATTCCACACCTCAAACTCACCCCCCTCCCCGCAAGGCAGTTGGAATGTCAGTTGCATATGGAACCTTCAAGGTCTTTTGCATATGGAAGCTGATTGGACTTCACTGCATTCCACACCTCAAACTCACCCCCCTCCCCGCAAGGCAGTTGGAATGTCAGTTGCATATGGAACCTTCAAGGTCTTTTGCATATGGAAGCTGATTGGACTTCACTGCATTCCACACCTCAAACTCACCCCCCTCCCCGCAAGGCAGTTGGAATGTCAGTTGCATATGGAACCTTCAAGGTCTTTTGCATATGGAAGCTGATTGGACTTCACTGCATTCCACACCTCAAACTCACCCCCCTCCCCGCAAGGCAGTTGGAATGTCAGTTGCATATGGAACCTTCAAGGTCTTTTGCATATGGAAGCTGATTGGACTTCACTGCATTCCACACCTCAAACTCACCCCCCTCCCCGCAAGGCAGTTGGAATGTCAGTTGCATATGGAACCTTCAAGGTCTTTTGCATATGGAAGCTGATTGGACTTCACTGCATTCCACACCTCAAACTCACCCCCCTCCCCGCAAGGCAGTTGGAATGTCAGTTGCATATGGAACCTTCAAGGTCTTTTGCATATGGAAGCTGATTGGACTTCACTGCATTCCACACCTCAAACTCACCCCCCTCCCCGCAAGGCAGTTGGAATGTCAGTTGCATATGGAACCTTCAAGGTCTTTTGCATATGGAAGCTGATTGGACTTCACTGCATTCCACACCTCAAACTCACCCCCCTCCCCGCAAGGCAGTTGGAATGTCAGTTGCATATGGAACCTTCAAGGTCTTTTGCATATGGAAGCTGATTGGACTTCACTGCATTCCACACCTCAAACTCACCCCCCTCCCCGCAAGGCAGTTGGAATGTCAGTTGCATATGGAACCTTCAAGGTCTTTTGCATATGGAAGCTGATTGGACTTCACTGCATTCCACACCTCAAACTCACCCCCCTCCCCGCAAGGCAGTTGGAATGTCAGTTGCATATGGAACCTTCAAGGTCTTTTGCATATGGAAGCTGATTGGACTTCACTGCATTCCACACCTCAAACTCACCCCCCTCCCCGCAAGGCAGTTGGAATGTCAGTTGCATATGGAACCTTCAAGGTCTTTTGCATATGGAAGCTGATTGGACTTCACTGCATTCCACACCTCAAACTCACCCCCCTCCCCGCAAGGCAGTTGGAATGTCAGTTGCATATGGAACCTTCAAGGTCTTTTGCATATGGAAGCTGATTGGACTTCACTGCATTCCACACCTCAAACTCACCCCCCTCCCCGCAAGGCAGTTGGAATGTCAGTTGCATATGGAACCTTCAAGGTCTTTTGCATATGGAAGCTGATTGGACTTCACTGCATTCCACACCTCAAACTCACCCCCCTCCCCGCAAGGCAGTTGGAATGTCAGTTGCATATGGAACCTTCAAGGTCTTTTGCATATGGAAGCTGATTGGACTTCACTGCATTCCACACCTCAAACTCACCCCCCTCCCCGCAAGGCAGTTGGAATGTCAGTTGCATATGGAACCTTCAAGGTCTTTTGCATATGGAAGCTGATTGGACTTCACTGCATTCCACACCTCAAACTCACCCCCCTCCCCGCAAGGCAGTTGGAATGTCAGTTGCATATGGAACCTTCAAGGTCTTTTGCATATGGAAGCTGATTGGACTTCACTGCATTCCACACCTCAAACTCACCCCCCTCCCCGCAAGGCAGTTGGAATGTCAGTTGCATATGGAACCTTCAAGGTCTTTTGCATATGGAAGCTGATTGGACTTCACTGCATTCCACACCTCAAACTCACCCCCCTCCCCGCAAGGCAGTTGGAATGTCAGTTGCATATGGAACCTTCAAGGTCTTTTGCATATGGAAGCTGATTGGACTTCACTGCATTCCACACCTCAAACTCACCCCCCTCCCCGCAAGGCAGTTGGAATGTCAGTTGCATATGGAACCTTCAAGGTCTTTTGCATATGGAAGCTGATTGGACTTCACTGCATTCCACACCTCAAACTCACCCCCCTCCCCGCAAGGCAGTTGGAATGTCAGTTGCATATGGAACCTTCAAGGTCTTTTGCATATGGAAGCTGATTGGACTTCACTGCATTCCACACCTCAAACTCACCCCCCTCCCCGCAAGGCAGTTGGAATGTCAGTTGCATATGGAACCTTCAAGGTCTTTTGCATATGGAAGCTGATTGGACTTCACTGCATTCCACACCTCAAACTCACCCCCCTCCCCGCAAGGCAGTTGGAATGTCAGTTGCATATGGAACCTTCAAGGTCTTTTGCATATGGAAGCTGATTGGACTTCACTGCATTCCACACCTCAAACTCACCCCCCTCCCCGCAAGGCAGTTGGAATGTCAGTTGCATATGGAACCTTCAAGGTCTTTTGCATATGGAAGCTGATTGGACTTCACTGCATTCCACACCTCAAACTCACCCCCCTCCCCGCAAGGCAGTTGGAATGTCAGTTGCATATGGAACCTTCAAGGTCTTTTGCATATGGAAGCTGATTGGACTTCACTGCATTCCACACCTCAAACTCACCCCCCTCCCCGCAAGGCAGTTGGAATGTCAGTTGCATATGGAACCTTCAAGGTCTTTTGCATATGGAAGCTGATTGGACTTCACTGCATTCCACACCTCAAACTCACCCCCCTCCCCGCAAGGCAGTTGGAATGTCAGTTGCATATGGAACCTTCAAGGTCTTTTGCATATGGAAGCTGATTGGACTTCACTGCATTCCACACCTCAAACTCACCCCCCTCCCCGCAAGGCAGTTGGAATGTCAGTTGCATATGGAACCTTCAAGGTCTTTTGCATATGGAAGCTGATTGGACTTCACTGCATTCCACACCTCAAACTCACCCCCCTCCCCGCAAGGCAGTTGGAATGTCAGTTGCATATGGAACCTTCAAGGTCTTTTGCATATGGAAGCTGATTGGACTTCACTGCATTCCACACCTCAAACTCACCCCCCTCCCCGCAAGGCAGTTGGAATGTCAGTTGCATATGGAACCTTCAAGGTCTTTTGCATATGGAAGCTGATTGGACTTCACTGCATTCCACACCTCAAACTCACCCCCCTCCCCGCAAGGCAGTTGGAATGTCAGTTGCATATGGAACCTTCAAGGTCTTTTGCATATGGAAGCTGATTGGACTTCACTGCATTCCACACCTCAAACTCACCCCCCTCCCCGCAAGGCAGTTGGAATGTCAGTTGCATATGGAACCTTCAAGGTCTTTTGCATATGGAAGCTGATTGGACTTCACTGCATTCCACACCTCAAACTCACCCCCCTCCCCGCAAGGCAGTTGGAATGTCAGTTGCATATGGAACCTTCAAGGTCTTTTGCATATGGAAGCTGATTGGACTTCACTGCATTCCACACCTCAAACTCACCCCCCTCCCCGCAAGGCAGTTGGAATGTCAGTTGCATATGGAACCTTCAAGGTCTTTTGCATATGGAAGCTGATTGGACTTCACTGCATTCCACACCTCAAACTCACCCCCCTCCCCGCAAGGCAGTTGGAATGTCAGTTGCATATGGAACCTTCAAGGTCTTTTGCATATGGAAGCTGATTGGACTTCACTGCATTCCACACCTCAAACTCACCCCCCTCCCCGCAAGGCAGTTGGAATGTCAGTTGCATATGGAACCTTCAAGGTCTTTTGCATATGGAAGCTGATTGGACTTCACTGCATTCCACACCTCAAACTCACCCCCCTCCCCGCAAGGCAGTTGGAATGTCAGTTGCATATGGAACCTTCAAGGTCTTTTGCATATGGAAGCTGATTGGACTTCACTGCATTCCACACCTCAAACTCACCCCCCTCCCCGCAAGGCAGTTGGAATGTCAGTTGCATATGGAACCTTCAAGGTCTTTTGCATATGGAAGCTGATTGGACTTCACTGCATTCCACACCTCAAACTCACCCCCCTCCCCGCAAGGCAGTTGGAATGTCAGTTGCATATGGAACCTTCAAGGTCTTTTGCATATGGAAGCTGATTGGACTTCACTGCATTCCACACCTCAAACTCACCCCCCTCCCCGCAAGGCAGTTGGAATGTCAGTTGCATATGGAACCTTCAAGGTCTTTTGCATATGGAAGCTGATTGGACTTCACTGCATTCCACACCTCAAACTCACCCCCCTCCCCGCAAGGCAGTTGGAATGTCAGTTGCATATGGAACCTTCAAGGTCTTTTGCATATGGAAGCTGATTGGACTTCACTGCATTCCACACCTCAAACTCACCCCCCTCCCCGCAAGGCAGTTGGAATGTCAGTTGCATATGGAACCTTCAAGGTCTTTTGCATATGGAAGCTGATTGGACTTCACTGCATTCCACACCTCAAACTCACCCCCCTCCCCGCAAGGCAGTTGGAATGTCAGTTGCATATGGAACCTTCAAGGTCTTTTGCATATGGAAGCTGATTGGACTTCACTGCATTCCACACCTCAAACTCACCCCCCTCCCCGCAAGGCAGTTGGAATGTCAGTTGCATATGGAACCTTCAAGGTCTTTTGCATATGGAAGCTGATTGGACTTCACTGCATTCCACACCTCAAACTCACCCCCCTCCCCGCAAGGCAGTTGGAATGTCAGTTGCATATGGAACCTTCAAGGTCTTTTGCATATGGAAGCTGATTGGACTTCACTGCATTCCACACCTCAAACTCACCCCCCTCCCCGCAAGGCAGTTGGAATGTCAGTTGCATATGGAACCTTCAAGGTCTTTTGCATATGGAAGCAGAAGGGTGGGCAGAAGTCAGCTGAAGTCAAAGGGGCAGATAATGGTAGGTTGATGGTTAGCTGGGAAGGAGATGGGGTTGCCAACTACATGCTGACAAATTCCTGGGTATTTGAGGGGTGGAGCCTGGAGAGGGTGGGGTTTACAGAGGGGTGGGACCTCAGACAGGTAGAATGCCATAGACTACACCCTCCAAACCAGCCACTTTGTCCTGGGTAACAATTGCTGCCAATCTCCAGGTGAGGGCTACAGATCACTCACAATTACAACTGCTCTTCAGGTAGCAGAGATCAGTTCCTCTGGAGAAAACAGTGGACTCTGTCATTATACCCTGCTGAGGTCACCACAGCAAAATGACACTGTTTGCCCAAAGCCAGAGCACTCCCCCAGAGCCTCTTTCTAGATCCCGTTGTATTGCTTTCACAACGGGCTTTACTGCTAGTTATATATATTAGCTGTTATATATGTTATATATATATGTTAGCTGTTACACAAAATCTTAAATACAGTTTCTTAGAGAATAGCTTTGTCGTAGTGCTTCTAGGTTTCTCCCTTCAGAGATCTAGGTTTTCCCTTTAGATATTATAGCATTCCAGTAACTCTTGAGGTGTCTAAGCTCTTCTCCTTTATCATAGACCAGGGCTCTCTTCCCAACCCCTCCCTAAGAAACAATAACTCCCTTTCCTATTTGGGCCATTCCGTGCTGTTGCATTGGGCCATGGAGTCCTCCACATAGAATTTTTAAGCTACACTAGGAATAGTAAAGCTGATATAAAGAGAGCCATTGTTACAATCACAGCTGTTTCCTTTTCCTATTAGCTGCTTTTTCCTTTGATCTTCTCAAAGGCTTTTCATCTTTCTATGTATAATACTTTCCCCCTTAAGTACTCTGATTTGAATACGGCCTACAAACACTGCGGTCCATTCAAATTCTTCAAAAAACCTTAAATCCTCTCTGACAAATGCTCAGTTAACAAAAATATCTTGAGGGAGGAAAAAAGAAAGAAATACAGTGCTTCCTGTAAAAGTCTTCCGCTGTACTCAGTTCAGTTTTTATTTGTTTGTTCTTGGCGGCATGAGAAGCAACCATATGGTGTCTGCTATCTGTAATAGGATCCAGTATAGCTCACAGTAGTAGACTCTCTTTTTCAAAGAAGGAAAGATTGTTTCTGTTATTATTCCATGAACTGTGGAGATGAAGTGATTGGATAGATACTGTGCACTTCAAGCACTTTGGCTGAAGTTAGGAAAGGAATGGGCCTTGGGCCAATCACTGTTGTGCCAGAAAACTGGGGCGAAGACAGGTGTAATGTTTTGCCAGTGCAATCCAAAACAAAGTTGTACCCTTCTAAGACTATTGACGTCAAAGGACTTAGAAAGCAGGTAACTTGGCCCAGGACTACACTGTAAAGCATTTGTTTTGAAGGCAAGGAATATGTGTTCATACTGTTTCTACCACACAGACAAATGTTTCTCTGCATTTACCTTTAGTGCTGAAAATGACATAATGTTCCAGCATGACATCAAAATACATGACATCATTCCAGCCTGGTAGTGAAATTATTTTGGGAGTATGAGCTTATGTACGAATTTAAAATAAATATAAATCCCATGAAAGAACTGTTCCTATATATACAAAACTGTTCAGCTAGGAAGAAAGTTCTAGCCTCTGAATGTGCAGGCTGTTTTTGTTTTTTGTTTTTTAAACAACAACAACATGAGAGCGCATAGAAATATTTGATTTCACACTTGGATTTTGACATGGCACAGCCCAGAAAGAGGTTCACTACATGGGACTTCTGCCTTCTGGGTTTTTCCCCCTCTAGGTATATGGTTTTAACCTTATAATCTTCAATACAATGGTTTAAGGATCAAGTGGCTAATCCTGAAATCCAGCCAGTGGAACATTTGCACCGTGGACATGGTCATGACTCAGCAGGTGGACTCATGGTTCATTGGTAGACCATCTTCTTTGCATGGAGAAGTTCCTCAATTCAGTCCCTGGCATCTCGTTATCAGAATCAGATGGCTGGTGAAGAGAGTGGACAGTATTTACCTTGATAAATCAATGATTTGACTCACTATAAGGCAGCTTCATGTGTGTGCATGTGTTTCCTCCTCTGTCTCCTCTCAGGGGGTACCCTGCTGCTTTCTGCCTCTGCAAGCAGTGCTGCCTATTGCTGTGGCTAAAGCATAATATTTGCCTCTATCCCTTATTCCATGGTCTTCTGCATTTCCTATATGCCAGGCTATGTAAGCAAAATGTTTACCCTTGTCTGACAGATCCAGTACCAAAAAACAGAATAGCTTCAGTACACTGGAACTACTGCTTATATACAATTAAAACCCTCCCCAGGTGTGCAAGCCAACAATGCAGTTGTGTGAATAAACATTGGAAAGACAGACGTATTAGCACAATTCTCTTCCCTGGCTTCCAGAGCAGCAAGTTGGTAGCTTGGGGGTGCAACTGGGCCCAGGCCTCCTGTTGCATAAATAGGTGGCAGCAGTAGCCTGGGGAATTTCATGAGCTGGTAAGCCAGCTGCAGGTCTTCCTGGATGGGAAGAATCTTGCCTCTGTGGTTGGTGCCCTGGTAACATCTAGATTAGATTACTTCAGTGCACTCTGCATGAGGCTGCCCTTGATGACTGTCTGGAAGCTGCAATTGGTACAGAAGACTGTGTCCAGAATTTTGACTGTAGTGTAGGGTTGCCAAATGAAATTCGTCCGGGAGCGGGGGGCTCCTGGATGGCGTCCTCTTTGTTTTCCCCTCAAATGCCATCGCCTCGCCCCCAGCGTGTGACGTCACTTCTGGGTGATGCACGCACGGGGGTGGGGTTTCCCCCGGGCCCCGATTCCGCAGGAGCGGGAATCGGGGCTTGAAACCGGGGGGAATTCCGCCCCCCGGGGGGGTTTGGGACCCCTATCAAAGGATAATCCAGGATCAGCTATACCACAAGGATAGCACAACAACTAACAAATGAGGATGCAGGCTTAGATTATCGACTATGTGGCCACTGAACAAATTTTGCACAATTTTTTGTCTACTCCAGCACTGACTGTTAACACCAGCTACTCAGTGAATGTTGCAACTTTACACCAGGAATTAAATAAAAAACCCCTCTAACAATGTTCTCTTCTTTGATTCCTCACCAAAATTCTATTTGACAAACGGATATCTACTAGCACTGTGGCTTCCTGAGACACAATTTACGTACGCCATCTTTCATCTCCTTATTCCTCAGCGTGTATATGAGGGGATTTAAGAAGGGGCTCACTGAAGAATAGCACATGACCAACACTCCATCGAAGGAGTCCAGAGATGGTGGACGTATGTAGTTGTATATTGCAGGAACATAATATATCATCACCAAGGTGATATGGGCAGTGCAGGTGGAGAAGGCATGCCGTCTCCCTGTAGAAGTGGGAATCCTCAAGTTGGCAGAGATGATATATATATAGGATGTCAGAATCAAGAGGAAGCAGGCCATACCCACAAACCCAATGTCAATCAATATCATCTCATTGATCAATGTGTCTGCACAGGCCAACTTCAAGTGGAAGGTAAGAGAGGAATGTATCACACCATGGATGGAACCTGCAAAGTTGAAGTGTTGACCTTGATTGGCCCTGGGACAATTCATACAACCGTGATGAGATTGTGAACACTTTCCAGAATGTTCTAAGTTGTGATATTGAGATGTGTTGGAACATTAATGTGATGGCTGAACATAAAAAAAATGGGATACGCATATGGCAGGCAATTAATTTACATTAAACTCTGAGTATGGGGAGATTAGAGATTGTAACTACTGGTTTCAAGGTAAATACATACCTGAGTGTGCCTTTCATACATTGAATAAATGCTAACTGGAGTTTCCTGAAGCAGTCATGTTGAGTTATCCTTAAGCATTAAAAGGAAACACGGTTGAATCCATTTAGGCTTTTTACTCAATCTTGCCCAAATCCACTTCTTACTATAGCTCCCATCCCACAAGGCTTTTGTACATGCAGGTCCCATGATCCTGAGCATAGCCTTTTTGGGTACTGAGAACAAGGTTTTGTAGTGACAGTTTATGCTTTGTGTCTCATTGGCAGCAGGTGATAACTGTTGTAATAAAAGATACTATATATCATGTGCCTGCTGCATAATGAGTAGATGTTGTGCTATGAATAGATGATTGCAATAATTTTTTTAAGCCCCCCGAGGGGGAATTTTTTATTTGCATTTCTATAAAACTACAACAGAAATTGGGGTGGGAGAGTCTACAATCTATAGGAGAAAGTAAAGAAAACCTAACTAAAAATCCAAGAATGGAGGTTATACAATGCTTAAAACATAGTTGTTACTCTTATACATTTGCTTTCAAACATGAAGAGTGCCCGCCAATCATCGCTTCTGCTGACAAAACCTGCTTATCTGACTGCACAGAGAGTAATTCCAATGCTATAACACACATAATCACAGCCCTTAAGAAAAAATTAGCATCTCCACGCTTTACTCTCCCTCCCCCCCCAGGAAAATCTTTAAAACCAATGTTCCCTCAGTAAGAACATTACAACACGTTTTTCTTCTTCCGTCTTTGATGTATCTTCTTTCTTCAATTATCTTTTAGTTTTTATAAGTCCGGATCTGTCCATTCATGATATAAACCAAGTTCCTTTTTTCCTGGGAGATAGAGAACTACCAGAAGTACAAGCTGGGTTTCGAAGAGGTAGAGGAACGAGAGATCATATTGCCAACATTCGCTGGATTATGGAGAAAGCAAGAGAGTACCAGAAAAATATCTACTTCTGCTTCATTGACTATGCTAAAGCCTTTGACTGTGTGGATCACAACAAACTATGGCAGGTCCTTAAAGAGATGGGAGTACCAGACCACCTCACATGTCTCTTGAGAAACCTGTATAAGGGCCAAGAAGCGACAGTTAGAACCGGATACGGAACAACTGATTGGTTCAGCATAGGAAAAGGAGTACGACAAGGATGTATACTGTCACCTTGCTTATTTAATATATATGCAGAGTACATCATGCGAAATGCTGGCCTGGATGAATCACAAGCGGGAATTAAGATTGCTGGGGAAAAGATCAACAACCTCAGATATGCAGATGATACCACTCTAATGGCTGAAAGTGAAGAGGATCTAAAGAACCTCTTGCTCAGAGTAAAAGAGGAGAGCGCAAAAGTGGGCTTGAAGCTCAACATCAAAAAAACTAAGATCATGGCATCCGGCCCCATCACTCCTTGGCAAATAGAAGGGGAAGCTGTGGAAGTAGTGACAGACTTCACGTTCCTGGGATCCCAGATCACCGCAGACTGTGACTGCAGCCATGAAATTAAAAGACGCCTGCTCCTTGGGAGGAAAGCGATGGCGAACCTAAACAGCATGATAAAAAGTAGAGACATCACCCTGCCAACAAAAGTCCGCATGGTCAAAGCAATGGTATTCCCAGTAGTCATGTATGGCTGCGAGAGCTGGACTATAAGGAAGGCCGAGCGCCGAAGAATAGATTCTTTTGAACTATGGTGCTGGAGGAGACTCTTGAGAGTCCCTTGGACTGCAAGAAGAACAAATCAGTCAATCCTCAAAGAAATCAACCCTGACTGTTCCCTGGAAGGCCAGATAATGAAACTGAAGCTCAAATACTTTGGCCACCAAATGAGAAGGGAGCACTCACTGGAGAAGACCCTGATGCTTGGAAAGATTGAAGGTCAAAGAAGACGGGGACGGCAAAGGATGAGATGGTTAGACAGTGTCATCGATGCAACGAACATGAAGTTGAGCCAACTTCAGAGGACGGCAGAAGACCGGAAGGCCTGGAGAGAGCTCGTCCATGGGGTCGCGAAGAGTCGGACTCGACTGTGCGACTGAACAACAACAACTGTAGTGGGTCATAGGGACCATATCACTGCAGTCTTTTCCCATTTACACTGGCTTCAAATTTGCTTGCAGGCCCAATTCAATTCAACTTTTAAAGACTTACGCAGCTTGAGGCCAGCATACCTTTAGGACCAGCTTTTCTCACAAGAACCTACCCATTCATTCAGCTTCAGTCATCTTCCAGCACCCTGCCATCTAAGAACAGGCCTTATTGGTCATGGTGCTGAAACAAATATTTATATATATATTTTTAAATGCCATTTTATTGTTTTAGAAATTTTTCCTGATATTTACTGTGTTGGGTCCCTACTTTCAGGGATACACAAGCTATCCTGTTTTGGCCATCTGTCTTCTTAAACAGTTGGAAGCCAAGCTAGGCATCCTTAGGCCCATATTTCTTTTGTTTACAGATGCTGAGCAACATACATGCAACCCACTTATCTCAGTGAAGTCTTTTATATACCAAGTGGTATCTATGGCTGAGACATTCAGGGTATAGATGGATCCTTGGGGTGCAATGTAAAGGTGTCTTCTGATAGATCACATTAGGAATCTTACTCTCCCCTTGTTTCCCTTTTCAGTGGGAATTGGCTCTGGGAATATATCAAGGAGTGAAGTTTGGTTCTGTCTCAGAGGCAATCAGTTGCCCTTGTCCAAGAAGTACTTGGGTAACCCCAATGTCTATGTACTCTTATAATTTATCCTCTGGTGTCTCCCTGAAGTGAGCATTAGGCATTACATAACCTTTAATTATAACCACTGTGTGTCAACTGCGTCTTTGGTCATGAATATTGTATGAGCTTTGAAATTTGAACTTAAATGCTATCTTGTGTTGTTTGTGCTTTAGGTTATGACCCTAAGAAATGTACTACCACCCTTCTGCTTGTGATTTATCAAATTACCATTGGATTGCAAAAGCCCCATAAGTGAGACATACTAGTGGATTGACCAGTTCAGTGAATCATAGCTGGCTGTTATTTGGGATACAATCCCAAGGAAGTGTCTATCTTTGTATTTTGCCAAGACACTGGCTCCATTTAGGAAAAAAGAAAATATTCAAGAGCCACTGAGATCCAGTGGTGCACATACTCATTCGAATGGAGTTCTGGTATAAAGCAACCGTTGAGATCACACAATACCAGCTATGGATCATGAATCACTGGAACTGCACTTACTTGCTCCAAACATAGATATAACTTTGAACTTCCACTATGACTTTTTACATTATGTGTCTCTCTGTTGATTACAAAATATTCTGTATTTTCTTATAATGTGCTGTTCTGTTTAATTTTGTAAATGGCTTTTGATGTATTATTCTTCTGACAATTGTGCATTTGTGTTAGGCTTTAGTCATTCATAGATCTTATGTAGCACAGATTAATTTTTTCCCATTTTCCCTTTGGAAAATTTTGATGCTAAATAGAGGTCTTTCAACATTTCTTCTGATGCTTATTTCATTATTGAGTGAATCCATGTATAAGTGCAACAAACTCCTAACAGACTCTGTCTAAATTTACACAAGAACAAATTGCCATTTTATATCATCCAGAAGTGCCTAATTAGTCTTTTTCCAACCAGTTTCAACCCTATAATGATCTACCTTGAGAAAGGAACCTTGGAGGGCTTCCAGTTACTGAGTATTTGAAAGTCTTTCAGGGACATTTTTCCAGTTTTTCTTGAGACTCATTCCCTTTAATGGAAAGCTCTGTCTCAATACCCTTGGAGTAAATAGCTAGCACTTAAGGAAGGAAAGCTGACACCCATTTTCAGTAGGATTATTTATGTGTATACAGTGCACTCAGTCAAAAAAAAATCAATCTAAGATACCTTAGATCATTTAATCTTTTGCACTGAACCTTTGAGGAATGTTTGGTTTCAGAGCTGAAGATTCTCCCTGAACCATGGTCTGACCACTACTTATTCAAAGCCAAGTTGAATGTGGCTCTAACATGCCTCAGGAGCAGGGACCCAGTTAAAATAGCCTGCCCATGGATGGTCATGAATCCTACTGGATCCCAGAACACTCTGGGGGATTTTAGGATTCCAGACACATGCTGTGTTGAGGCTGCAGTGGAAGCATGGAATGTGAAGCTCCTTGAAACCATTGACAAGGTTGCCTCTTGTGATGAAACTCAGCACCCTGGTTCATCATGGAGCTGTGTGCTCAGGAAAGGGTTGTGAGATGTCTACTGAGCTACTGATAGCTCTAAAATGATGCTGGTGGAGAACTTGTACTGAATCTGACAGATCATGTTATAGATATAATTGTAAGACATACAAAGTGGTGGTGAAGGCATGACCACTTCATATGGTAAAAATGGCAAAGAAATGTTACTTCTTTGCTGCTATCACATCAAGTAGTTGATGACCATCCCAGTTGTTCAGGGTAGCACGGCATCTGCTGGCTCCTAATCCAAAGACTTCATTATATTAGGAACAGATAAGTAGTTGTGAGGCTTTTGCAAACATTTTTGCTGATAAAAAATTAAGAATATGCTCTTATTTATATGCTGATTGTAATATAGGTACACCAGAAGAAATGCCTAATACACTACCTGTTCTATTTATGGACCACTTTCGCCCAGTTTCCATGATGGATGTTGACAAGCTCCTGGCATCCATGAAGGACAGTACTTATGCTCTAGATCCTTGCCCAGCCTGGCTTCTAAAAGCATGTAAAGACCACATCTATGATGCTGCCTCATTTGGAAGACTGTGTACAGTTCTGTTCACCACACCTCAAAAAAGATATTTTTCATTGGAAAAGGTACAGAAAAGGTCAACTAAAATGATTAAAGGGATGGAACACCTTCCCTATGAAGAAAGGTTAAAGAGGTTAGGGCTCTTTAGCTTGGAGATATGACAATTGAGGGGTGACATGATAGAGGTTTACAAAATTATGTATGGGTTAGAAAAAGTAAAGAAGGAAGTACTTTTCTCCCTTTCTCACAATGCAAGAACTCATGGACGCTCAATTCAATTAATGAATGGTGGGTTTAGAATATGTAAAAAGAAGTACTTCTTCACGCAAAGAGTAATTAACATGTGGAATTCACTGCCACAGGAAGCAGCAGTGGCTATAAGCATAAACAGCTTTGAGAGGGGATTGGATAAACATATGGAGCAGAGGTCCATCAGTGTCTATTAGCCACAAGGTATAGATGGAACACTATGTCTGAGGCAGTGTTGCTCTGTATTTTTGGTCCTTGCAGGGCAACAGTGGGAAGGCTTCTGGAGCTCTGGCCCCACTGGTGGACCTCCTGATGGCACCTGCTTTTTGGGCATTGTGTGACACAGAGTGTTGGACTGGATGGGCCAGTTGGTACAGAATGCTGCAGCTTAGTTGTTTTTGGGATCCAGACAGAGCATTTTATTTATTTATTTATCTATCTATCTTTACATTTATATCCCGCCCTCCCTGAAGGCTCAGGGCGGCTCACAAGGGGCATAAATGCCTGGTTAAAATATTGAACAATATAAAACAATATAAAATACAATATGCATAATACACTAAAAAATGTTGGTGCTCCAGAATTTCTTAACTGTAGATTTCAAGATGGGGTTCTGAAGTTTTTATACCAGAACAACAACCAACAATTTGCATCCCAACTTCACTGTCATCTGCCAAGGAACATCTCATGCCCCCAATAATACCCACTCCACCGATGGTCAAGGTGCGGAGAAGAGGGGTGGTGGTGGAATAATGGTGGTGGCGGCTCCTACTCGAAAGCCTGGTGGAAGAGCTCCATTTTATAGGCCCTGTGGAACTGCACCAAGTCCCTCAGGGCCTAGATCTCCTCTGAGAGCTCATTCCACCAGGTAGGAGCCGCCACCGAAAATGCCCTGGCCCTGGTGACAGCAGATTTGATGTTTCTGGGGCCTGGGATATCCAGGAGGTTTTGATTCCCCGACCGTGTGGCCTTGGGGGAACATGTGGGGAAAGGCGGTCCCTTAGGTAAGCAAGACCCTGGCCATATAGGGCTTTAAAGGTTAAAACCAGCACTTTGAAGCGAATCTGGTACGCCATTGTCAGCCAGTGCAGCGCTTTCAGCACAGGCCGGATGTGTTCCCGTCTAGTGAGACCCATCAACAGCTTTGCTGCAGCATTCTGCACCAGCTGCAGCTTCCGAATTTGCAACAAAGGGAGCCCCATGTAGAGATCGTTACAGTAGTGTAGCCTCGAGGTGACTGTCGCCTGGATCACTGTAGCCAGGACATCTCGGTCGATGAAAGGAACCAACTGCCGCGCCAGCCGAAGAAGGTAAAAGGCCGACTTGGTGATGGCTGCCACATGGGCCTCCGTCATTAAGGAGGAGTCCAGGAGCACACCCAAACTCCTAACCTCTGACGATGGCACCAAAGGAGCTCCATTGAAGGTCGGGAGAGGGAGCCCCAACCCCAAACCAATGTGACTCAGGCCCAGGACCTCCGTCTTTGCCGGGTTTAGTTTCAGCCGACTCAGTCTGAGCCAACCAGCCATGGCCTCTAATGCCCGATGAAGGTCATCCGGGGTGGAGTCCGACAGACCGCCCAGCATCAGATAGAGCTGGGTGTCATCTGCATATTGATGGCACCCAAGCCCACAACTCTGGGCAATCTGGGCAAGGGGGCGCATGTAGATGTTAAACAACACCGGGGACAAGAGGCCACCTCCGGGACCGCTGATCCTTTATCACCACCCTTTGTCCCCGACCTTGGAGAAAAGAGGCAAACCATTGAAGGGCAAGTCCCTGAATCCCCATGTCGGCGAGGCGGTGGGCTAGCAACTGGTGGTCAACCATATCAAACGTGGCCAACAGATCTAACAACAACAGTGCCGCCACACCGCCACGATCCAGATGCCTGCGGAGGTCGTCAGTCAGAGCGACTAGTACTGTCTCCATCCCATGACCTGGGTGAAAGCCGGACTGGAAAGGATTGAGGACAGAAGCGTCATCCAGAAAGCCCTGTAGCTGTGTCGCCACTGCCTTCTCAATAAGTTTGCCCAAATAGTGCAAATTGGACAACGGCCGATAGTTGGCCAATTCGGCTGGGTCCAGAGATTGTTTTTTCAAGAGAGGACGGACCATTGCTTCCTTGAGTGCCCTCGAGAACCATCCCTCCAAGAGGGACTTGTTGACAATCTCCCTCAGGGCACCTCGAAACCCTTCGCAACCCACTTTAGAGAGCCAGGAGGGGCACGGATCAAGGTCGCATGTGGTTGGATGCACAGATACGAGCAATCTGTCAGCTTCCTCCAGGCTGAGTGGGCTAAAACTCACTAAACCCGGCACCAAAGACGTGCAAGGGGCCTCAAGTTCGCTCACTGTATCAATTGTGGCGGGGAGATCACAGCGGAGCACCAAGACTTTATCTGCAAAATAGCTCGCAAAAGCCTCACAGCCAATATCCAATTCTCTAGCATTTTGCCTGCCCTGTGGCAGAGCTGTCAAAGACCGAATCATACTAAATAATTGGGCCGGGCGTGAGCTAGCAGATGCAATCATGGTCACATAGAAATCCCTCTTTGTGGCCTTGACTGCCATCTCATAGGATTTCATAAGCGTCCTATAGGATGTTCTTGATGCCTCGTCGCGAGTGCAATGCCACCATCTCTCTAGTCATCTCAGTTCTCGCTTCAGCTAGCGCAACTCCTGTGTATACCAGGGTGCCCGCCTAGAACGAGTGCGGAGAGGACGCCTGGGAGCGATCTCATCAATGACTGAGGAGAGCCGGTCATGCCAGTCCTACACCAGCTCATCCAATGAACCACCAGGGGGCCTTGGATCCCGCACAGCCATCTGGAACCACATAGGGTCCATCTGGGAGCAGAGGCGAGCAAAAATCTGCTCGCTGCCCAAACAGGGTCAGGGTGGAACATTCAGACGGGTGGTCCGACCACGGCACTGCCTCCACAGTGATCCGGTCCACCATCACCCCAGCCACGAAGATCAGATCGAGCATGTGACCGGCCCGATGCATGGGGGCCATAACAAGTTGAGAGAGTCCCAGTACCGCCATGGACGATACTAGGTCTGTAGCCCTCTGCATGGACGTTGAAGTCACCCAAGATGATCAGCCGAGGGTGGTCCAACGCTCAGCCTGATACAGCCTCCAGCAGGGACGGCAGGCTATTGGCCGGTGCGTTAGGCGGTTGGTACACCAGCCAAATTGCCAAACTCTCCTCAGCCACCAGCATCACGCCAACACACTCCGCGCCCGCGATCTCCACAGCTGGGATTGCCCTGAAGGAGTAACCCTCCCGAATGAAAATAGCCAGTCCTCCCCCCTGCCCCCTAGTCCGTGATTGGTGGAGGACTGAAAAACCATGTGGGGCAGGCTGGGTGAGAGCTACTGTCTCCCTCTCCCTCACCCAGGTCTTGGTCATGCACACCTGGTCAGCCTGTTGTTCCATTATGAAATCCCGAAGGATAGTGGCTTTGTTGTTAAAAGACCTGGCGTTGCACAACACCAATGACAGAGGGGGGTTCTCCATTTTGGCCCCACTGCCGGCCACCCTTGGGATGGGCTGTAGGCTGGAAGGGTGCCGAGCCATTCCATTTCTCCACATCCTTCCTTTACAACCCCACCTAGGCCCACCGCCATACTTCCCCCTCCCCAAGAGCACCGGAATCTGCTATCCAACCATATCTTCCACTGGCCAATCTCCGCAAAAGCTTCAGATCGTCAGTGGGATAACGACAGAAGATCACAGATTCACTCCTACTGCAACAGATTAACGGTTTCCAACTCCTCTGCTACCAATACAGACAAGATACTTCAACAAGGTACAATTTAGTTAGCCTAATAATCATACAGGGAACCTAATTCTTACGTATATAAATCCCTGAAAAACCTAACCACGCAGCCACATTCATTCATCTTGCAGCACTCATCAGCTTCCCTCCCCCCGCAGCAGACGAAAGTAATACACCCATCCCCTCTACTTCAACATACACACAACTATTGCTAAGGAGAGTAAAAAATTTAATCAGCATCTACAGCTATTCCAGACTAAAGATATCTCCTGTTGTGTCCAGTCCTTAGAGGTGCTTCCAGTACTCGCCACTAGAGGGCTTCACTTACTTTTGAGTCAAACAAATACAAATACAAATACAATACCTTTATTGGCATAAATACTTTTGAGTCCTAGTTCTTCCAAGCTCTTCTCAATTGCAGTACAGAGGCCCTCCCGTCCTGCAGTCCAACCGTGGGTACCCAAGGCAAGAAAATCACAGTCCGGTTGTGGGTCCCGCTCTGTCACACCGGCCCAGCTAGAAGGGCCCAAGTGGCCACTAGGCTCTGTATCGTCCAATCGACTCAGGCGACTCAGGCGCAATGGTCTCCGCAAGCTGTCCACTCGCCGCCCAGCCTGCCAAAGGGACTGCTCGTCGGCTGAAGGGGCACAAGAAAGGTAACCACCCCCCTCTGGGTTAGGTGGGGAATAGGGCAGTAGAAGAAACCCCACATTCTTTGACATTCTCTAGCACTCTGGGCACATGGAGCCATGATGGAGGGGAAAATGTGTTTTAGCCATCAGTTTCAAAAGGACAAAGGGGTTTCCAGGCAAGTGGGGCAGAGCTTCCTTCTAGACACACAGAATTACACTTCACCTCCTGTGCTAGTTTAGTTGAAGCAGACTCATGGGATTTACCTGTAAGAAACATAATTATCAAAGCTTTGAGCAAAGGTAAGTAATGAAGATGAATCCTGATGCTATCACAGCATGAGGGAAAGTGTCTGCTGTTCTTGAACTAATGTCTTTGAGTTGCTGGAATTAAATAATTACCATAAGAAAAAGGAATCTTACATTCCTGCATTGAACGTTCAATCTTTCATGTTTTCAAATGCCCAGTTAATAGTAGAGCTTTGTTTCCGATACTGTGAAGGATGTGGATCGTCATCTTCTGTTCCAAGGGGGACTTTGTACACTTGCAAAAGCCTGTTCTCTTGAAGGATTAAATAATTAGAACTGTTACTAACAAGAACAAAGCAACGGAGGTGTCAGTGACAGTCATGAATGTAATGTATTATCTAGTCCCAAACCCTTCACATATGGCATGACAATACAGAGCTTTCAGAATAGATTTTTTGAAGTTTCATTTTTGTGTTCACTATTATCTAAAAGTACCCCTATTTTTTTGGTGCACTTTTGACTGGTCTCTTCAAATTTAATCTTTTTTTGTTGTTGTTCAAAATTTGACACGTAGAGGAAATGTGAAAAATCTCCCACAGGAGAGCGTTCAGACTCCAGGGGACTGAGCAGCCACACAGTACAAAGAAGCTTCTAATTCAGGGGTAGCTCATGAGCTACTGATAGCTCAGCTTGTGTATCTCCTTAAAAAAAAACAACAGGGAAAGATTGTGAAAAGACCTGTTCTAGCCTTTTTTAAAAACAGTTTTTATTTAATAGCATTTTTCTCTCTGCTGCATAGCTTCGTTTCTGGTGCTCTCCCTAGTCCCTGTTTTGTTTCTAGAACAGAACTATACTTGGTAACAGGCCTCTGCAATGGGGATGTAGCTTGGGATATTTTTCATTATTCAAAAATAGCTCTCATTAAAGAAAATGTTGGCAGCTCCTGGCCTAATCCTTGTAAGCTGTGACAAAGTCCAGAAGGATGGAAAAGCAGAAAAGCTGGTATGTTTTTGGCCCAAGAAAAGGCTCTTAAATTCATCTCACTAGACTGCCTCTGTGTGAATGTGTGGTGTTTTTTTAATTTCAAGAAGTCCATAAAATTCATCCTAATTACTTAGATTTGCCTAACAGTTTAAGCAACAGAGGTGTTTGTTCCTTTTCTGAGGCAGAGATTCCAACAGGACATCAGATTTTTTAATTTTTTTTTTTAGCAAACGCTGCAGTGGCAAGACATAAAATGAAGGTTTTGCTTTTAGCAAAATTGTAACATCTTTAATTAACAGGCTGCAGTTTTGAAAAGACCATTCAGGTGATGGCAGGATGTAAAAGAAAGAAAAGGGGATTTTTTAAAAAAAAGGATGATGGCAAAATAGGCTCAAAACCTGATCCACGGGAGAGTAGATAAGCAGTGAAGAAATGTGTTCACTCTTTTTTACAGCAGTAATCGTTTTCCGTGTGTGGATGATAAAATGAGTTTTTGAAATGCCTCCAGATTTCCAAATGCCTGTCAAGTGGTAAGCAGGGAATTTACATCAGTTAAAAGCAGTTGTAATGGGCAGGCGGTAGGTAAACAGAAGCAGTAATTATCCATCTCAAGTACCAACATGTTAAAGAAAATGGGCACAATAAGAGAAACACACAAAAAAGGAGCTTTTTGAGCCACAGATTAAGTTATGGCAATGGGGGAAGAGCAGATAATGACTTGCTAAAAGAAGACACCCTCAGTGTAAACACAAGAGAGGTACATAAACCAGAGGGTGCAGTGGTTAAGTGCGGGGACTCTAATCTGGGAGAACCAGGTTTGATTCCCCACTTCTCACTTGCAGCTGCTGGATGACCTTGGGCAAGCCATAGTTCTGTCAGAGCTGTTCTCTCAAGGACAGTGCTGGAAAGAGCTGTCTCAGCCCCACCTACCTCACAGGGTGTCTGTTGTGGGGAGGGGAAGGAAAAGGAGTTTGCAAGCTGCTCTGAGACTCCGAGTGAAGGGCGGGATATAAATCCAATCTCTTCTCTCTTCTTCTCTTCTAGTATGGGAAAAGAGGAATGTATAGGAAGCAAGACGAATATTCACTGCTCTAGTGACTATTCAGCAATACCACCAGCAGCAATCTAGAGAATAACAAAGATTTTTTAAAAATCCCACAAGATCTAAATTATTCAATAAACTTCAGAGTTTTAGAACTCAGCACTAGGGATGGGCACATATCTCATCATGAACCCAAATTCATCAGGAAAATCTCTGGGTCACGTTTCACTCATCCCTACCTATGACCCTCCATGGTTTTTTTAGGAGGTTCATGTGGCTTGTGGTGGGAAGTGGGTGGGGGACTGCTGAAATGGCTTGCATCCATTTCACCCTAACAGCAGGGATGGTACACCCATCAGCTGTTAAGCTGAAATAATTGCAAGCCATTTCAGTGATCCCTCTCACTCCCCCACCGCTTTCAAGGGGGGAGGAGTCAAAGGGATTGCTGAAATGCCTTGCATCCATTTCAGCCTAACAGCGGAACTGGTGTGGCCATCAGCTGTTAAGCTGAAATAATTGCAAGCCATTTCAGTGATCCCGCTCACTCCCCCCACTTCCAAGTGGTGGTGGGGAGCAAAACAGGGGGTTTAATGGCTCACAGCCATTTAAACCTAACAGCTGACAGGTGCACCAGCCCCACTGTTAAGCTGAAATGGATCTGTTTGCATGTAAGGTGCCATGGTGGAGCAATTTAAACCCTCTGGTTTTGCTCCCCACCTCTTTGAAGGCAAAACCAGAAGGTTAAATATGGGGGTTAAGTGCCTGCCAAGGGCATTTCACCCCTTTGTTTCTGCTGGCCATGGCTTTCCCCAAAGGGGGCACTTCACCCCCTCCTGTCTGCTGGCTGTGGCCAGCAGAAAGGAGAATGTGAATTGCCCCCTGGAAAGCACTTCATCCCTTCCTTTCTGTTAGTCCAGCTGTCTCAGGCCCACTGATGTAACTCATTTAAAGGGGCTGCCCCAGGCAGCCTGAGACAGCTGGGCCAATGTGCAGAAGTCTCACCCCACCAGTTCAGCTGTCACTCTTGGGCTCCCTCGTGCAACCTGTTTAAAGGGGCTGCACCAGGCAGCCCTAGGTGGGGGTGAAGTGTCTCCAGAGCCAAGAGAAAGGTGGAAGGTAGTCCCTACCCAGATGATCCCCCCCCCACTTTCTCCTGGACAAGGCTTTCTGCGTGTGGCGGGGAGGGCTGTCCCAGCTACAGGCAGGTCGTGGCTGCCATGGCTTCTCCTCCCATGGTGCACTTTAAACCACGCCACAGGAGGAGAAGCTCACCCCAAGATCTGTGTGTGGTTCTAACTTCTATATTCCCAGGTCGTGTCCATCCCTATTCAGCACATAGGCTGGAATCCTGCCCTCCCAATCCCTCTGGATAGAAGGATTTATGTCCATGGAACAAGACTTCCTCCCTCCTCCTCCTGCTGCAGGCCAAAATACTGCTCCTGGAGGACGGGGGACCCCCCAGGCATAGCTGGGGAGAAGTTGTAGGTCTATCATGGGAGGGTGGAATCAGCAAAAGTCTCCCCATGAAATTTGTAGGCTGCCCAAGGAAAGGAAGAGCCCAAGGAAAGGAAATGCACATCACCATGATGATGTAAAAGTTGGATGTTAAAAGGATTACAAATACATGCTAGACAACAACATGCAATAAAGTTGAAAAAAACCAGATATGCATGTCCTTCACCTGCACAATGCAGCCCATGAAGTTTTTTCTCAGTCTAGTCTTCTTCACATGGTTGTTATGAGGATAAAATGGAGGAGGAGGGTACTCTGTATGCTGACTTGAGCTCCTTCTAGGACGGGTGGTATACAGGGCCAGCCCAAGGGCTATTGCCACATTAGGCTAGCTGGCCATTGGTGGGCCCCACCAGCTGGTCTCCCCACCACCGCCATCTAGCCTAGATACCTCCTGAGCTGCCCATCAGCTGGCTGGCCTAGGTGAGGACACTTGGAGCTGTGGCTGAAGTGAGTATGCCCTGAGCTGGTCACTAGCCTGCATGCCTTGGTTGGCATACCCTGAGCTGCCAACTGGCTTGGCCATGAACTAAGCTGCAGTCCAGGTGTGCACTAGGTTGCTGGCCAGTTAGCTGGCTTGGGTGGGTGCACCCCAAGCCACTAGCAGGCCACACTGGTGCACGGTTATTGCAGAGCTGCCTGTGGCACCCTAGGCAATAGCTTAGGACTGCCTAGTGGGCAGGCTGCTCCTGATGTATAAAAATGTACTAAATACTATTCATTTTTAAAAAAATCTTTCACTTATACATAGCCCTGCCATCATTTTATCATTACCACTAGAAAATATCACCAGTCTGTTGCTATATTTCCAGATTTCCAACCATCACTATTATATGTACCTGAAGTGTTTGAGCCATGCAATACAAATATTTTTTTGGAAGCCCTCATGGAGTAAAAAGATCTGTTGACATCTGTGAATGCATCCAGTTTGGTGTCTCTGTTCTTCTTGTGAGTATGAAGAGTACATTGTGTGATTATCAGCTTGAAATTTACAAGCAGGCACCAATATCCTAAAGGATAGACTTCTGTAATATAACCAGGCAAACACACTTAAAGAAAGTTGTTCCTCTGAATAAATGAACACCATGAACCGATCATGCTCCCTTTTGCTTTTACACAGTCTCTGCATCATGACTCAGAATCCTAATTTGATTATTTGCCCAAGGTTGTATAAGATCTTGAAAGCTTATAATTGAGCTCAGATCTTCCGACTCAAGGTTAGTATCTAGCCACTGGACTTATTCCCATTTCACTTGGCTGTACACATCTTCCTGCTTCAGCAAACCTGAGTACGGATGTAATACTATTTGTGCAACTTTGTCTTTTCCTAAAGGGCAAAGCAATTACCATGCACAGTGGTAACTGGAATACAGTTTTGCTACCAACTGTTTACTTCCTTTTTCTCTTGCTGCTATTCTTCAGCAAATTCTCTTGTCCCATTCCTCATATGCTGCTGCATCGATGCCAGTCAGGAGGTGTACTTGGCAGTTGTGTGATCCATATGTCAAGGCCTGCAATGAGTCCTCCACCCCACCTCTCTTTTGAGCAATGATCTGTGTCTAGCTACCTGTAAGATCTAACTGCCAAGGCCTTGTTTTGCACAACTCAAAAGTAGGCAGAGACACCCACTATGCACACCATGTGGCATCCACCAACTAATTGCTGCCATCAAGGAGTTGGTTTCCCACATATATCTTTGTATGAGGAATTTGATACATTTGTGTGCACTACAAATCAAGCCTTTCACCAGTGGCTAATGAGATACATATGCAAGACTATCCAAGGATTGTGTCCCCATAGCCACATATCACTAAAAACACATGCCAGGCAAAGAGCCATTCACAGAGCATTAATCAGGAATCATGCATCCACTTGAGCCACTTTGCCACACAAAGGCAATGAATTTTTACTGGCCGCCATTCAGCTAATGGTAGGATTATGTTACTCTTGACAGAAATTGCCAATCCAGCTGGCTGGAGGCATCTTTCTTGCATAGTGAGCACTCCTGATTACAATTATGTCCTTTCTTACAATTTGGAAGAATTATGTACTGGTATGCTGTTTTGTTTAACACTGCCTAAAGAAAAGCAACAGTCTTGTAACATCTTCAGACTAAAAGGAATTTTCTTCATGGCATGGTCCCCTCCAGCAGCATCCTTCTTCCTCTTATACGTGAATCTGTTGCTGATGTAGGCTTTGTCTAGTTTAATGCCATAATTAATTTGTTCGTCTCTAAGGCACTATACAAGTTGCGCCAAGAGACTAACAGTGTAATCCTGAACACAGTTACACTCTTTTAAACCCATTGACTTAAATGGATTCAGGCTGCAATTCTGAAAACTCTTTTCTTAGAGTAAGCCACATTTAATAAAAAGGGACTTACTTCCAAGTAGACCTGCTTATAAGGGTGTAGCTCTGTTTAGTATAGCACTATAACTCAGCTACTTTTTTGAGAGCTATCTAAATCTCCAATAATCACTCCTCAGAAGCAAACTGTTCTTCAAAGACCTTTCCTTGGAACTTCCTACTACTTCTGAGTTAATGAGTTGGATGCTATAGATGCACTGCACTACTGGCATAACTTTCCTCCAGTGCAATAGTCCAGTAGAATTCCATTTTGCATCAGCAGAAGGTTCCTTACCATGGGGGCAAGATTCCTCTGAGCAGAACAGACGTAACCTAATAACAACAATTGCAAGGAGAAATAAACAGAGAGAGGGAGGGAGCAGGATAGGAGGGGGTGTTAGCAGGAGAATATGACAGGATTTTTAATTTGTGAGAATATACAACAGTTGATTAAATCCAAAATGTTATTTGTAGTAGCATATTATTGGGGGAGGGGATTTGAGGATTAACTCCTACTACACATACCCTGTTACCAAGTGAACGCCAAATAATTGAGTGAAGGGGAAATTATTTAGGAATTGGCCTAAAAGTGCTTGGCTAATTCTTTGTAGGCTAGCCACCTGTGAGTTAATTACAGTAACAGTTAGAAGTCTACTCCCACCTCACTCAAGCATGCTGTGGAGATATACTTTACCTCTCCTCTGCTTTGGTAATTACAATGGAATAACCTTGTCTGCTTGTAAGAACCAAGAAGGAGACAAAATGTAATGAAAAGAAGACCTTTGTTTATTTCCCTGTGTGAGAGTCTGTATTCTTCATGTGGACCTCAAGAGGCCTTAGACGGGCTTAGATGGGCCTCTCTCCCACTGCCCTCCCTCTAGCTGATTAGCTAGTGGGAGAGCTAGGGTATGTGTCTCCCAGGTCTAAGTCTTTCCATCCTCCTTGAACAGCTGCACTTCATCTCCCTAGTGAGCTGGTGCCAGTGCACTAATGCTCAGGGCTGTCCCAAGTGGCAGTCATTCCTCCCTTGCCTGGTTCTTCTCATTCAGGCCATCTCTAATGGGTCCAGAGTGCTGTCCTGCTGCCACCAGGAGCCATCACCTGATAAGCTACTCCAGCTGGCCTTTTCCATTCTTTGCTTTCAGTAAGTACAGACACCCTGGAAGAGGAAATAATGGTTTTGATGTTAAATATTGAAGTACTGCTTGAGCAAATCTGAGGTTCAATCTCCAGTTAAATGACTCTTGGGCAAAGACCAATATCTGAAAACATGGAGAGCCTCTGATGCTTAGAGTTTATGATAATACCAGGGTACATAGACCAGTGACTGACTCAATGTTAGGCAACTTCATATGTACATTCTTAATTAAAAAGTGACATTTTAGTCAGAAATACTATGAATTTATAGTCGGTCTTGCAAAGTTTTGCATTTTAGCCAAAAGCACTTTACTGGAGTTATTTTTTAAAAAAATCTTTAATTGCAAATTCACATTTCCACTTTGACTGGGACTCCAGCCACCTTAAGTCTTTCTATTGCATTTCCTTTTGAAATGTCGATACAAAATCATATGTAAATCTATAGATACCCATTAAAAGCCCACCAGCAGATGTTCAGTCTACAGCAAACATTTTATGCCTTGATGATGTTAAGACTAGTCACTTATTGGAGACTATTTTCCCCCCAAAGCATTTTCCATGTATTGCATGAAAGTGTTTCTATACTTCTAATTTTTCATTTCACATGCAAATTTTAAGTGTTTTTCATGATTAATCTAAAAATGTACATTCTGAATCTTCAAAAGGCTTGAAATGATAGGAACAGGGCATAAGCATTGTCCTTGGAGTAAAGGCAATCATTGTCTCAATTGAATTAGTGAAGGGACAACTTTTGACCCATTAATAGAAATAGATGGGGAAAGTGAATGTCATGAGGGATTTATTTTGCACTTTTTGATGGGTAAAAGCAGACAGAAGTGTACAATCTGGCGAACAATGGTGCTAAATGGATTTTTTTTAAAGTCCCAGACAATGACAAGCCAAGGCTGTTAAGAGTATTGCATATTAAGTCCACTTACTTCTTTATTCAGTTCATTAGTTTATAGGCATGAAGATTTGAAAACAATCACTAGGTTTGCCAACTCCAGCTTTTGAAGTTCCTGGAGATTTGGGGGTACTGCCTGAGGAGGGCAGAGCTTGGGAAATGATGTCATAGAGCCCACCCTCTGAAGCTGCCATTTCGTCCAGGCAAACTGATCTCTGTGGTCTGGAGATCAGATGTGAATCTGGAAGAACTCCAGGCCCCTCTTTGAGACTGGTAAGTCCAATGTGACAAAATTGCCAACTGTCAAGAAAATAAATTAACAAGATCTGCTATTATGCCTTTAATACCACCTTGGTTTCATTTTGTGAAGATAAACAGTATGAGTTACAAGTGTTTACACATTACACCTCTGTGATAGGCACAGCTTCATACCACTGTGAAAAGTACAGATAGCTGTAAGTGTTGGTTGAGAACCTCCAACTGTAATTCCCTTCTGGATTCTAGGGAGGAGGTTACTATGGCTCAGACATGTTGTACCTCCAAATCTAGCAATGGCAGGTATTTATTAAGAACAATATTGTTCTTAATCAGTAGTGTGACTGTGTGTATGTTACAAACCTTAAATTTGCCTAGAATGTTTCACAATCATAAACAAAAGAAATTTCTTTGTAGCCATCAGTACTGTTATGGCATTATAGTGCACCAAAATATTTAAAATCCAAATATCCACAAAGGAGTGTCATACTGTAATGTTACTTCACAGCAGTTCCTACATATGTAATGTGGTTCATTAGGGCATGAATGAAAGAACTCGGAAATTTAGAATTCTGGGCAGAAATATTCATTTCTACAAAAAACTTTTGACATTTAACATAAATACTTTGATTTTACATGTCGGGAAGTATCTGTTAAATGCTTATCCATTGTAATAAATTTTATGCAGAATTCTTTCAAATTTCCTCCACTGCTGTTACCCAAAGGGGCAAAATTCTATTGCTCTATCAAACAATCTTGAATCAGTCAGCCACTTCTGGTTATCTAATTTCACATCAGAATGATCAGCTGTGGCCATTTAACTGCCATGGTCATTAATGAGTACTGAACATATGATCCTAATGCTGATGTGAGACCATTGTTGGTAACTGGTAGTAGAACCCACCAAAGCTGGAATGGCAGCCCATAGGAGGGATCCCACCTCCAATTGCTGACTGCAGCTGAAAGCTATATGAATGAATTTATTCACGGTCATAGACCAACACATAAACCGCTTTACATTTTGTAACATAGAAAGAAAACATAGAAAGCCAAACATCTTTTGGCTAAGATCAAGTAGCAGCTGAAAGCTAGGGGTTGTGGTGCCTTTACTTGGTGGCACCATGAGGTAACACTGGATGTACCAGGCCTGTGGCACCACTGGCATATAGGTGCACAACAACTTAATAGATAACAGCATAAGAAACTAGAATGTGATGTGATAACCTGCACCAGTGCTGACTTTTGCTATCCTTTCAGGTCTGTGCAAGTGCATGGTGCTGCTGTCATTACCCCAGCATATCTGTCATTATTTTCTTATGCTTTCCAATAAGGGCAACCACCGTCCACTCCCCCTTCAGCAGTACTGAGGGTAGGTGATGGAATTCTCCCCATTACCCACTCTGTGAGCTGCTGCTGGATGACACTGTGATAGACCCGGGCCCCTTAATTTCCCATCTGATAACACCCCCCACTATTTTGGAATGTAACTTCCACATACCAAGGATGCCCATCTATCTTAAAAAAAAATCTCCTTTTCCTTCTGTCTTAGGATAAACTTGGGTAAGCCTGCTATCACCAGAAGAATCTATTTTTTTAAATCAGGTCAGTACTTTGTCCCTTTTCCAGACTGCTTTCCATCAAGTCTATACTGTGTGTGTGTGTGTGTGTGTGTGTGTGTGTGTGTGTGTGTGAGAGAGAGAGAGAGAGAGAGAGAGAGAGAGAGAGAGAGAGAGATTTGAGCCTCATCTTTGTCCTTCTTCCCTTTCTGTATGATGGAGCTGTCCAGTTCAGCACCAACTTCCTGGTAAGCATATGGCTTACCCAGTCTGGCTCATGAGTGAATCCTAAAACTAATAAATCCACTCCTAGAATTCCAGAGATCAGGATGTATTTAAAAGCTTATTAACTTCACATATATTTTAGAAAGCAAATATTAGGGAACAATCCACAGGCAGGTAGACTTAAGCAGAAGACTAGAGAAAGAACATAAAATGTAAAATTGCTGGCTAATCACTACTTACAAAGTTTACCTATCTTAGTCCCAAGGAATTGGTTCAGGATCTTAGGCTTGTCCCCCTGAGATTCTGGAAGCTGGTCTCCAGCACCTCACATCTGATGTCTGACACTGAACTGCACTCCAGGCTTCTCTGTTTATGGACTTTCCCTCTAGTTTGGGAGCTTCCTTCCTGGGCCAAACAGAATTTGAGTACAGTCTCAAAATGTCCTTCCAAGATGACTTTGACCAATCATCCTTCTAAGATGGATTTGACCAAAAAGTATAGATTAAAGGAGTTTTGCACTCTGCACTAAAATGAGTCCAATGTACAACTAAAGTAGCTCTTATAAAGGGATGAGGAATAATTTTTCATGACAGCTTACAGACCGGACAAAATGGCAACATTTGGCATATTGATTCTGCTTGTTGAGGATAAAAGTACCAGCTCTGTTTCTATAATGTTGTGTGAGAACTTATTGATCACTTCAGATAGATAAGCCTGTGTTATTCTAAAAAATGTATTTACCATCTATGACAGGCCCCTATACAGAACGCTAAACCTGCTCACAGTTTAGGTAATGTTCTATAAAAGACCATAAAAACCAATGTCCTGTTCTCTGCAGTGAGGTTGCTGTTGCAGAGATATTGGACCCTTAGCCCTGTGACTGGCCAAGCTTTGGGGAGCTGGAAAGCATAAGGCTTGTGACTAGTGAACTGGTTGATCCAGCAAGGCAGGTCTCCAAGACCTCAGCTTAAGTATGCTGGGAGGTAATGGGACCCAGCTGCACTGTTGGCAGGTGCTGGACCTTCAGAGACTGCACTGTGCTCTGGCCAGGATCCTATGAGGAACAGTGTTCTAGATCCACAATGGGGTTGCATTCAGCCTGTCTGGCACTTTACTTCCTTTGTGCTACCTCAGCCAGGGCCTTTTACCACTGCTGCTCCTACAGAGTCAGAGTGGGCCCTGGGGGTTATGGGCCCCGGGTTTGCTTCCTGCCTGATGGAGGCCTGGTGACTTGAGATAGTTGGTAGTCAGGCCTTCCTTGCAAGGTCTGGTAGGGTGACCTCTAGCACTGCTGGACCATAGTAGCAGGCACCTCTGTGGTACTGGGCCCTTCCTGGTCCTTTTGGTTCTCCTTGGGCACTGGCCTTGGCTCTCAGGCTGCTCCAATGATGACTGTGCATCTGAGTCACTGGGCTGGTCAGCGGGGGTCATGACAGCCATGGGTTTAGGTACAAATCATATTCAGATGGAAATAAGGGGCTCCAAGATGAGTTTTCTTGGAGAGATTAGCCCTTTTGAGACACTGCAGCCATATGTACCAGGAGTATACCAGTGACCACCTGCAATGATCCTGATATCTTTGGTCACCGGATACATTTTCTATGAGTGTACAGCTTTGGTACATTCTTGCTGTATGCACCCGGAAATTCCACACATTGCCCTATTCACATGAAATGGTGATTGTATTTGGTGCATCAAAGGTAGCATGTTCTCCCATTGATGGATTTTCAGTATACATGTCTATAACATCTGAAACATGCTGTTGTGGAGAGAAACTGTACACCTATCTCATTAGGCAAGAGTCACTACTTGTATTATTAAGCATCACTTGGATTGCCAGAGAATTGCTGCCAGACAGCTTTGCTATGTGATACAAACTTTATTGTTTGTTGCATTGTTTAACTGCCTGCAGCATGTTCTGTCAAAACAGCTGGGTGCTGTCAATCAAGCCCACCAAAAGCCAGGTAGTTTGCACCCACATTGGATATTCTGTGTGAGTGTGTAATTGGATTTTTGTATTCATTTTACAAGTCGATTTTACATAATATAACCCTGTACTTTGGTAACCCAGCTTTCACCTTCTCAGAGTAAATGCTTAAAAATCCAGGTGCAGAAGCCCAGCATGGAGGCTTTATGTTCTGCATTGTAAAACAATGGACATAAGAACAAGGAGGCAGACTACATATTAGAGTTCAGATCTCAGTTAATTTCCTATCTGTCAAAAATCTAGTAATTGAACATCAGGATAATTGAAAATAATAGCTGGTGGCTGCAGTAATTCTGAAAAATCTAAATGTATACAGTGCACAATGTCATGACAGACATGAAACAAAATTATGGTGCTATTGTACTAGAAGCACAAAACTGACACACTAAGAGAGCTTCAAAACCTTATTATTTTGTATTTCAAATTAACACACTGCAGGTGTCTGATACATACACAGTTTTGTATCTAATTTTCACTGACAAAAAGAATTTCTTACATTGGATAGGGATTTTACCCACCCCCATGCAACTCATAATACCCCCAAAAAGCTGTTCCATGAGGACAGGAGACCCCCTGGAACATTGTGACAGAGTCAGCCATGTGCAGTGGGAGGAATAAAAAAAATCACCCACATTATATTCACAGAAGTCTTATGCTGGATACAACCTACTAAACTCTTTGAGTACCCAGGAGACCTCTCTGCATGCTCAGGTGTATTGTTTGACATAATTTAGGGGGCTTCCCCTGTTCCCACATTGCCCTATATGTCATCAGACCTGTTAAATGATTAGGTTTATAAATAAACATGGGGATAATACTTTTTCTATGGTTTCCACGAAAATTTGAGCCAACCAGTGTTCTACCTAGATTCTCCCAAGCACCAGGACATAGCAGAAGTGGTCCTTTCCAGGAAGTTTACCATCTTCAGAAAGTCCTCAGGTTATGCTCATTCTTGCTGTTCATGAACAAAGGTCTCCAGTGCATTGTAGAGGGCATCATCAAGCTGTGCAGTCACATAGGAAACCACTGGCCATAGCAGCCATTTTGGCGTACCCTGCATTCAGGACCCATTCCAGAAGTGTTGATAGATTCTCTATATGGGAATCTGGATTTTCCAGTATTGTTTCAAAATCCTTCTACTTATTTACAGCTTTTTGAAAGGTATAAATGTCATAGTGTCAAAAGCTATGCTAGCAGGAAAAGGCACTTGGCAGCTGTATCAAATTTTGACCTGTAGGATTAGCATTGGAATCTGGATAACCGGGAGACTGACATGCAGAAGACAGAAAGTACTTGTAGATTTACCTGTTAGAATTAAAACTCCAGGCCAGGGATGCTCAATCACCTTTTGGTTCCACTTGCTTCCTACTCACTAGTTGCAATCAGGGAGCCAATCATCTACTGAGCTGTTCAGATGCATCTGAATGTATTCAGTTGTCTCCATTTGTATGATTAGATTACTTTCTCACATAATTTGACTGCTTTCTCACAGGACAGTACACCACTATTTCTTTCTCTACCTAAAGAAACCTTTGAGCTCTGAGCACATGATAGCTCATTTAGCTAGGTCCAGTCTTGATTCAGACCCTGGAAACTCTCATGCATGCTACACTAACAGTGCAATCCTAAGGAGAGTTACTCCAGTCTAAACCCATTGAAATGAATGGGCTTAGACTGGATTAACTCTCTTTAGGATTGCACTGTAAGGTTAAAGCTTGAAAACCACCGCATTTTCAGCTGTTATAGCAGCATATGTAGTTCTGAAAACTCTATTTTGTTGTCAAAACCAATGAACCAGTCACAAGAAGAAGCTAGTAATGCTTCACTTTCCAAGCTCACCTTTGGCCTTCATGGGATTTAATACATCTATGGGTAAGTTAATACCTCAGAGAATTCATGTATCAATTCATTCTGCTGAAGTGCACATCCAAAACACACCACACATGCAAAACAAAATTGATGTGATCATACTCTTGGTTGCATCAAAACTGCATTTTTGCAGGACCATACAAATGTACTGAAGGTAATAAAAAGATGTAATAATCTGCAGATATTCCAGTTTTGGAATTAAATTTGTCTAGTAAAACCAGCAATAAGGATAGGTGAGACACAGTGCAGGGCTACATTCCAATGAAGAAATGGAACAAAGGAAATCTGTCTGACTCTAACAAGAAGTGGTAGGTAACCTTGCTGGTCAAAAGCAAAATCCAACATCAAGAACAAAGCCCTTGTAATACCTCTTATTAGGACGATCCCAAATGCCACAAAACAGTGCAAGAAAATGAGGATTCTCTAGTAGTTAATGCCCTCTGTGAACAACCAGCTTGCTGAAAATGATCCATGGACAGTTTTAACCCTGATGCTCTCTATTTTCAAGAAGCGCTACCTATATTCTCAAAGTAAAAGAACAAAATAAATTGGTCCTGATGCTGTCATAACAATAAATCTATACTACACAGCAGGGTAGATCAGAGTACTGCTATAGAATAAGGATTCATTAAGCACATTGTCTGCAAAGACAGAGACAAAGCTACTTCAGAAGCTGTAAGAGTGGACTCTCATCTAAAACTCTGCTTGCTTGGGGAGATGGTAATTAAATTATCTATTTTATTGATGAAAGCCATTCTTGTTTACTCAGGAAGTAGATATTAACATTACAAGAATTTATTGTTTCACTTAATCTAATAACCTAGCCTCCAAGAGACTCTGACCTATGATTGAGCAGCAATAAGCATGCTACAGTTTTGTTACTATTATTTCCACTAATCAGACCGCAATGATAGTGATGTACTTTCTCAAGCAGGGTGAATCTGAGATTGCATTTGAATGATGGGACTTGCATGCAATGGAAAGAAAACCAGGACATTTGCTTCTATGCAGAAGTGCTGGGAGGGGGGAGTGCAGAAGGATGTAAGGAATGACTCAGATGGAAAATGTCTAAGCCAATTGGCTTTGTGCTGTAAATGGAATTTGACACTCTGATTTGTCAGCTGAGCAGTGAAAAGGCTGAGATTCAAAAAGAGTGTTGTGTTTCCTGGAATGAAAACAGGGAGACTGTAACTATGTAGGTAAACTTCATACGAAGGAACAGGTATGCCCTAAGATAATGGAATTGTGGAATCTGATCCTGGAAAAGGTGGAAAATTTATGTAATGTTAAGACTGAGTTGAATGAGAAAGTGTTATTTATGGGAGTGATGGGAAATAATAAAGTAGATAAATCCAAAAGGGATTTATTTATAACTATGGTTTTAGCTGCTCATGCGGTAATAGCATATGGATTGAAAGATGCTTTAAAATGGACTCTGGAAAGATGGAACCGGTACTTATACGAATGGATTCAATCAGATATTTTATTGATAATAAAACAGGAAAAGACATGGGAAGATAAGGTGTTGGAGATATGGAAGAAATAGTTTGGATATATAAGATGGGTAAGAGGGGGGCAATAATGATGTATTTATAAAACTCCATAGGGTGTGCTTATGGTTACAGATATAATAATAAGATCTTTCCCCCCCTCTTTCTGTTCGCTGGGGGAGGGGGGAGGGAATGATAAAAGGGGGAAAATGATGTATTTGATGTTTGGTTATGTTATGTAATATTGATGAAAAAGAGTATGAATGAATATGAACATCAATAAATTTTTAAAAAACACACGAAGGAACAAGTAAGAGACAGTGCTGATTGGGCTTTTGCAATTTTTGGACATTATAGCAATGTCATGTTTTTTCCAAAGCTATTTTTAAATTAAATTTCTAATGGTTGCACAGGCAACACATGAATGTTAAGTTGCTGTTCAGTCACACAGTCAAGTCCGAGTGGCCCGAGATGTTTATTTACGCATTGTTTAATGTCAGAGCACACTGAACTTTTTCTTAATTAAAAAAGGTAATTTTAAAAGCATGCACAGAGAGAAATTATTTTTAAAGTATCGAGTCCTTTATATATGAGTCCTTCAAAATACAGAAGTATTGTTTTAATACTTTTAAGATCCCGCTAACTGTTTTCACATGTATTTTCTACTGTCCTGGAAGCTGAAAGAGACTGATAAGGATCTGACAGATGTTTAAGTTCTCTACCAGGAAGTTCTGCTGCGGACCTGAAAGCTCCCATTCTTAGGCTACAAAACTTAAAGAGGGATTCCACTGATTCATAAGGAAATTTGATTGCCTTTTCCCAAGGCATGAGTAAAGAACGGGCCATACCCACCCACTACGGTTATCAATTAGCTTAGCAAACTAAAGAAACTGTCATCAGTCACCACCAATTGCAGTAATTGTGAATGGTCACGGTCCGTGCCAATCCTGAATACATCTGTAAAAGTCACACCCTATCCTTTTGCAGTTTATGGCCTTTTAATCCTGCTATTTACATTTCCCCCTCTCTATTACACTGCGTATGTGTCAGGGACCTACGTGCCTTCAGGACCGCCTCTCTCGGTATGCCCCTGGAATAGCGTTACACTCAGGGAATAAGAACCTCCTGGTGGTGTCCCGGCCCGAGAGAGGTCCGGCTGTCCTCAACTGTCCACTTGGTGGAACTTTCTGCTGGAAAACATCCATGACCTGCGGGAGTTATTACCCTTCTGGAGGGCATGCAAGGCAGAGATGTTCCGCCAGGCATTCGGTTGAGGACAGTGACATGACATCCGGCACTCTCAGATACTTACCCATCCCCTTGTAATCCCTCCCACCCTAAGGCCGAGGAGCTGAGTCCCCCCCCCCCGCCATCTGGAATGTATATTGTCTTATTTATTGATCTTTAGGTAGTTTTAATGTGTTTTAATTTAAATGACTTATTGTCTGTTATTTGCTATAAGCTGCCCTGAGCCCTACTTGTAGGGAAGGGTGCCCTAGTGTCAGCTATGCTGCCATGGGGGGTGGAGAGGTTACTCTGTGTCTTGTTAATTGCTACTGCATTCCCTATAAGCTGCCCTGAGCCCTACTTGTAGGGAAGGGTGCCCTAGTGTCAGCTATGCTGCCATGGGGGGTGGAGAGGTTACTCTGTGTCTTGTTAATTGCTACTGCATTCCTTTCCCTTTCGCTATCCCTTGGCTGTAACGCTTATCTCAACAGATGTGCAGGAGGACGTTGTATAGTCTAGAGGTCTCTCATCCATCGTGAGAGTTTCCCGATTCCCAGCTTTTGCCACATAACTGTTTCCTAACTCTGCCCGCGCGCGGGAGGGTGCCTTATTGGCCCATGCTAGGGGGGGGTGCATACAAATGCCCTATATCCTATCTGGTTCTATGGTTTGCCGCCATTCCTAACAGTGACTATGTTACTGCATCTATAGCTTTGCAATAAAAGTATAACCGTTCCTGGATGTGTGTACTTTGTTGTAAGCTGTGGGTTCTGACACCTAGTAAATCTAATTTAATAAATGAATGAACAAATGAATAAGAACATAAGAACATAAGAGACGCCAATGTTGGATCAGGCCAAAGGCCCATCCAGTCCAACACTCTGTGTCACACAGTGGCCAGAAATACCAGTGCCATCAGGAGGTCCAGCAGTGGGGCCAGGACATTAGAAGCCCTCCCACTGTTGACCCCCCCCCCAAGCACCAAGAAGACAGAGCATCACTTGCCCCAGAGCCCCTAGCTATACCTTGTGGCTAATAGCCACTGATGGACCTCTGCTCCATATGCTTATCTAATTCCCTTTTGAAGCCGTCCATGCTTGTAGCACCCACCACTTCCTGTGGCAGTGAATTCCATGTGTTAATCACTCTTTGGGTGAAGAAAGAGATTCTCCATCTTTGACTGCAAATGACATAATTGATCTGATTTCGATGTTGCCCATCTGGTGATGTCCATGTGTAGAGTCGCCTTTTAGGTTGTTGGAAAAAAGTGTTCACTATGACCAGCATATTCTCTTGACAAAACTTGGTTAGCCTTTGCCTGGCTTCATTTTTTTCTCCAAGGCCAAACTTGTCCATTATTCTGGTTACCTTTTGACTTCCTACTTTAGCATTCCAGTCCCCTATGATGATGAGGACATCTTTTTTTGGTGTTAGTTCTATGAGGGGTTGTAGGTCTTCATAGAACCGGTCCACAGTGGACTGGCTGTTCTTAGTAGCCCTGTGCAATCTAGAGGGGAAAAAAATCTATAATTGGCTTTAGTTTTGATGATTTGGTACTTCTGTCTGAGCAGAAGGCTTTTTCCTTACTCAAACAAAGACTCCTTGATATAGAGGTGCAAGATCTGAGAAGACTTGCGCACAGACATTGCTCTCCCTTGAGTATGGGACTCTCTTTCAGTCACATTTCCTCAAGAATATCTGGCAAGACTGATTCAGCCCCATCTTCATAGGGCTTTTATGCTAGCTCGGTTTGACGTCCTCCCCTCAGCTGTTTTATCAGGAAGGTTCAAGAAAATTCCCTATAAAGATAGATTGTGCCCATGTGGTCAAGAAAATTTCCTATAAAGATAGATTGTGCCCATGTGGGAAGGGGGAAATTGAATCTATTGGACATGTGCTTTTGTACTGTAAATTCCACTATGACATCCGTGTTGCTTATATTGAACCTGTGATGGACCCCTTTTTGGGCCAATCTGATGAGTATAAAATTATTTCTTTATTGTCTTCTCATAATATAGAAATTCTTGAACCTGTAGCAAATTTCTTTTTTGAGGTATCTAGGAGGAGAGGCTCGTATTAAGGCAATTCGGAATGTGCTACACCCCCCCTCCTTGGCTCTCTTGAGGCTCTATGCTGCATGTTGTATTTTATCTCTTATGCCAATAAAGGTATTGTATTTGTATTTGTAGTGATCAATGAACTTCCACCATTCCAGCCCCTTGTTGTGGAATTTCACTCTGTGCTGCATTCCATTTTTTAAATTCTTGATTTATGTAAGGGAATTTCCAAACTTAATTCTGGATTAGGTGAATGCAAACCATGTTGCACCTTCCCTTGCTGTTCATGTTCCAGATGCATTAATGGTCTTTGACAAACACTACAGACAAGCCATCTATTATGTGTTAGTACATAAAATTACACCGAGATCCTTTTTGTGCTCTGTTTTACTCATGTGCTATTTCCCATGGTTAGAACACTGCAAGAAAAGAATATTGTTAAGAAACCTACATGTGTTCATGTAATGGACAGGATCCAGTGGAAAAGTTCATGGAAAGAATTCATGGAACAGATTTCCCCCCCCCCCCCCAGTCCTACTACTGCTTCTCCCTAAAATCTTCTTAGAGGGTTGTGGAAATCAAGCCAACAAAACTGAAGAAGTGTGCTTGCACACAAAAGCTTATACCTTGAATAAATGTGTTGGTCTTAAAGATGCCATTGGGCTCAAACTTTGTTCAAAATACACTACTGTAAGCTAGCCTCACTTCATTTTCCCTTCTCACTTCATCATCCCATACTGTGGCAAATGCTCACAAGGGTCCTCTAACCTTCAGAGAGGAATCTTGGGACAAGCAACAGGCTGCTGGGAGAAAGGAAAAGTGAGGAAAGATTAGCTTTGCCAATTTCTTCCATAAACTCTTCCAATGGATCCAACCCCTCCATGTGCACATCAACAGTGCAGTAGGGGGGGAGACATAAAAAAGTAACTTTTTTCCCACCATAGAGAACAATGAAGGGGATAGGGGCAACCTGTTTGGGGGGGCGTAGAATTGGACCCCCTGGTTCAACCTTCCTGAAATATGGCGGGTATCTTGGGGAGAGGCTCCAGCAGCTACCCTGTGATTTTGGAGCCTCTCCCTCAAACCCCCTCCCCTCCAGCCCCCAGAATATACCCTATGTTTTTGCCATTGACTTCAATGGCCCATAGGATATAGTGGGGCCGAACCCTGAGCTTGCTTTTTCTCATTTGGAGTCTGGCCTCTGCACTCCTTTAACGAGGCAGCCCTGAAGCTTGGGGCTGCAGGAGTTTCTTTGCACGCAGCTTGTGCGGCTGGCTGAGTGCCTCTTCTGCTTGCCCACCTCTCGCCTCTGCAACTCATCTTCTGCCAGGCATGGAGGAGCCCAGCTCGCCCAGGCTTCTTGCCTCCTGCTGCCTTGGCCCTCTGGTGCACGGGTGAGTCCCCAAAGTTTGACTCTTCCCCTACAAGTCTCTGGCGCTGGAGGTATTCGCCTCCTTCCCTCCTGCCTGCTATGGCTGCATAATTGTGAGAGATTTCTGAACATAGTGTTCCTGCCAGGGAAGCTGGGGACCCTGCCCATGAGTCTCCATTTCATCCTCACAACAACCCTGTGGGGTAGGTTAGGTAGAGAAGGGGAGATTTGGCCCGGGGTCACTCAGCCAGCAGAGTGAGAATACAAACCTGGGTCTCCCCACATCAATCTGCAACTCTGACCACCGTGCAGTGCTGCCTCTACTGATCTGTAATGTTCCAGAGGTGTTGTAATGTAGTTCTCAGTTTCTCAAATGAGTGTATGCCTGTCTGTTGGTTCACTTAGGAGTCTTGATCCTGGTTGTGTGGTGGGCTAGTTGTGGCAAATGGTAGGGAAGCTCAGTATTTCTGTATACAGTTGTAGGGACTTTATTGCAATGTGGTATGGCCTGATATTATGTTCTTATACCAGTGTGGGGTGTGTGGGGGGCTTTCTAAGTTTCTAAGCAGTGTGCTAAGAAGGCAACTGTTCCTGGGGTTAGCCCAGCCCAGGGACATTGCTAGGGCAGTTCCCAGGCCTCCCTAAATTTCTGGGGAGGCCAACCCTAAATCCCACATGAGTCCACCTCCATAGATAGTGACCATGGCCTGTGATGTCACTAGCTCTTCCCTATGATGTCATTGGGTCCCAGTTCTTTTAATGACTTAGCAATGCCTCTGGCCCAGCCCCCCCCCCGGGAAATTGGAAAGTCTATGCCCTTGCCTGTGTGCCCACTTTCCCTGGGTATTGGGATCCCCCTAAGGGATCTTGGGGTGAGAGCTTGCAAGGGGCATGCTTAGCTCAGGGGCTGCCAACAGGTTACCCTCACGCTCAAGTGGCAGGGGAAACCACTTAGTGGCAATCATCCTTGTAGAATCCAACATCCTGCCATCACATGGCCGCCCCCCCATCCCAGAAGGTGGGTTGGGTTGGGTTGGGGTAAATCGACTGGCAGGCAGGTCAGTCAGTGCCAGGATCTGGTGGTCGCATGCTTTGCCAAGGCTTCTTACCATTGCAACCAATAAAGTTGTGGCCATTTCATTCTAAAAATGGTTGTGTTTATTGGGGGGGGGGGTTCATAGGAGGGATCCTGCCATCTCCCCTCCTTAAGCACTGGGACTGCAAGTGTGGGTCTGAAGGATGCAGTGGGTGCTAATAAGAATAGGTTTACATAGGCCAGCAAAACACTGGACCTGTTCAGTAGTCAACTGACATTTATAGAGAGTTACAATAAATACGTGATGTTAGGCCAATATGCCTTCAAATTATTAATAATCAGGTTCAATGTCCATGAAATAAGCCTGTCATTACAATAATGAAGTCCTAACCTTAAAAGGCAATCTCAGTTCTTTACAAACTTCTCTGTCAAACTATATTTTTTAAAGTAGGAGTTGCCTATTAATCCAATTAATAGTATGTAAAAAAAGCATATAAGAAATGCCACCCATAAGGGTAATGAGAACAGAAATATGATACTACCCAATACACAGTTCATTTCCAAATCTTAAGAGATGGGAGCAGAGTTTTAATTTCCTTTTTCATGGTGTGTGTGTGTGAGAGAGAGAGAGTATGTGGAACAGATTGGTAAGAGAATTAAACCAGCAGTCACTTGATGTTTCAAAGCTCCTGCATCATTTCAGACATCATAATCAAGCAAGCTGCTTAAGTGAGTGAAGCAGAAAACATAAAACAGCCAAAATCATTTCCTGCAAATACCATGTTTGCATAATGCAAACAACTGACGATGGCATACACATTCCTAATATTTTTAACAGAGTTTTTAAAAAGTTGTGTTTAACTATTTACACCCAGGAAACTTCTTTGCAAACTGGGGCTGAAATGTGGGGATTTGGAGTCTATTGCAACACTATATAAACTAGGCTGAATATTAATGGTATTTAGAAATGCCAGAGCATAGTCCTATATTCACTTACATGGGACAAAATCTTATCTAACTAGATGGGACTTAATTTGTGGGTGCTTTTTTATCTGAAGTATTTTTGATCCCTCCACGAGAGAGCCTCTGCGTCATGACCCTGGTACTCAGAGGTCTCCCTTTCAAATACTAGCCAGGGCCAACCGTGTTTAGCTTCCAAGATCTGGTGAGATTGGGCTAGCCTGGACTATCCAGGTAAGAGCCAAGATGAGTTACAATATTATATAAAGCGTAGTAAGATGCAAAAAACACAGTAAAAGTCAATAAACCACACAAACACACAATCAATTGTCATCATTAAATTTTAAAAGGTGTTTAAAATAATTCTATTTCACAGTGGCATCAGAATTCTAGCAATTCAGAATTTTAACCATTCTTAACTTATCCAGGAAGGCCGTTTCATAATACCAGCTGTGGTACATCCAGTGTATCATCATATGGCAAGAAATTCAATTGGGACAGTTGCTTGTAGGACTTTAAGAGTAATATCTAATCAAATAAATCAATATATAAAGATATAGAATACTTTCTAGTCATGGTAGCTAAAAGGGAACCTCCACAGGCAGATGCAGTAAACCTCTGAACACTAGTGCTAGAAAGCACTGTCAGGGAAAACCTTGGGCTCTACACCTACTTATTGGCTCTCTAGGGTAACCAATTGACTACTGTGTTCAAGAGGACTTCATGGACCATTAGGTCTGATCCAGCAGAGGTCTCCTTGTATTCTTATGAATTAATGTTGTCCCTTACTTCTTTTGCATTCCAGTTACTGACCTAGGCTGAGGGATTTCAGGAAGAGAAGGAGGGTGAGAACAGCAGGAGACAAGGGTATGGTACCCAAAGGTGGTGGTTCCTTATAGGTCACTAGCCTGATACTTGTGCTTTGCTATGGTATTTAACATCTGTAAATCCAGTTATAATACTGATGATATGAAGTTTGAAATGTAACATTTCTTGTAGAAATTCTAATGGATAAGATTGTAGTTTAAAAAAGGAAGAGAGCAGTGACAGCCCCAGGTTTTTTCGCCCACTAAGCGATGATACATTCTGGCACCACCACCCCCCCACAGGGAGGGGCAGGGGTGGGCACTGGAGCTGCAGCAGGCGGACTGAGGGGACAAGCAAATGCATGCAGGGGGGCGAGATCACTCAAGGGGAGGGGGAGGGGCCTGTGCTAGGCTGCAAAAGGCGCTCCAAAGAGACCACAGGTGGGGTGGCAGAGGGTGAGCGGCACTTTCCCATCGTCCCGGGCTGTTCCCTGCATCTGTCCCCCCCACCTCCTTCTCTTTCTGTCTGGGGGGCTGCAAAGAGGGGAGTCTCTTGCTGGGGATGGAACAAGAAGCCAGCAAGGCAGGCTTCCTGTGCAGGGCAAGGAGAGGATGAGGCCAGCCAGAATGGCGCCCTCATCGAGGTGTCACCCTAGGCAACAGTCTAAAATTTAACAATAACGGGCCAGCCCTGGCAGTGAGACATATGTACTCCCCCCCCTCTACTGAAGGACCTCTCTGTAGACCACATTGGTGGTTCTGCCTTCAGGTCCTAGGATCACCAGGCTGTTTGGTGAGCTCACTCTGGAGCAGGAAACATAGAACTGTCCATTTAAGAAGCGGTTGTCTGTTCAGTCAACTCCTGCCACCTTCCACAAAAGTGATGGCCTCTCTACTTGTGTTCCTGGATTGTTTTGCTCATATGGAGACTGTGTTGTTCTGAGCACCTCAGGGTGATCTTGCTGGCACTTGGCCTGAACAGCTCTCTGCACTGTAGGAATACTATGTGCAAATGTCTTTGCCACATTCCTAAGTTGCCTCCTCCTTGTAGCATTGGTGGTTCTGGCTTAACGTTTGCCAGGAGCTTTCTTGGGGGCAGTAAGAGGTGAGAGGTGGGAGTGGGAGTTGGTGTGAGAGATTGGTGATGTTGTGGACATTTCATCAGGTTCGTGAGAGAGGCACACATCAAAATGGCTCCTAGAAAGGTCCTTTACTATCTCCCCATAAACATTCATTACCACAATTGCCATGCTGGCTTTTTTGAAAAAGCTCTTTTTTTCTTGAATCGCTGATTTCTGTAACTGTCCTCAACTTATAGTCCCTTCCAACTGTGTTTTTACCTCAGAACATTGAGATCCACATCTGAGCAATCAGAGGGAGGTGGGTGCAAATAGGCAGGTTTTATCTCAGAACTCTGAACTACACCATTGACCAATGGGGGGGGGGGCGCAAGGAAGCAGCAGCCTGCCAGGAACATGGAAAACAATTTGGGGAAGACATTTTTGCCCCTTTTTACCCCTTTAGGGGTCATGTTTCTCAGAAATCTCATTATGGGGGGGTTGACATTATCGGAGGAATGCACTCCCCTTATTTTGGGTTTCTTGGTGCAGGGGTTTGGCTAGGGCATTGAATTTGGGGGGAGGGCATACCCCCCCTTTTTACAAAATTGCCTCTCATTTATGTTACATTTAAGAAGTGGGACATAACTACATATTCAAAGCAACATCCGAGCAATCAGATATTAAGCAAGTTCATATGAACCAATTTTCTAGGACCCACATTGTAAGATGTTAAATAACCTAATAAAGGAAACCACTTTTCTATAAATTTGGGGTATATTTCCATAGTGGATGGGAGTGTGGCTAAAGCCATTGGTGAGGCTGGCCCTGCTCCTACACCTAACAAACACTCACCTGTGTGGTGTAATGGGGGGATTGTGTTTAAAGGCATCATGGAGGCTGAGCCAGCAGCAGCCCTAAGGCAGTTCTGTTGAGCAAACCTCCTTGACAGCTGTAAGTATCCCACCTCCTCTCCTACACCTGACAGGCAGCTGCCTGTCCAGTGTAGGACAGGAGGGGGGGAGTATTAGAAGCCACTGTGGAGGCTGGACCGGCAGGATCACCAAGGTGCTACTGCTGGGGCAGGCTCCCTGATGGCTCTAAGCACCCTGCACCTGCTGCTGCACCTGATAGACAGCCACCTGTCAGGTGTAGAAGATGGAGGGAGTGTGTTGGAAGCCAACCAGGAGGCTGGGCCAGCAGCACTGCTGCACCTCACAGATGGCTGGCCATTCCTGATTTCCTCAACTATCATTAGCTCTCTGCAGTCTCCTGTAACTGTTTTTTTTTTACCTTAGAACACTGAGCTCTGCAGCTGACCAATCAAAGAGTAGGGGGGTGCAAGGAGGCAGCAGCCTGGCAGCCACGTAGGAATCAATGGGGGGAGCACATTTTACCCCTTTTGACCTCCTTAGGGGTCAAATTTCTAAAAATCCCATTTTAGTGAGCATCTACATCATGGTAAGAGTGCTATTCCCAAATTTGGCCTGGGCATTGGTTTTACGGTGAGGGGACTTTCTTCTATATATGTCAGGTGCAGAAGCAGGGCCAGGGGACTTTAATCCATGAGGGAGGCCGCCCAAGTAGAAACACCTTAGCAGTGCTGCTGGTCCACCCTCCCCAATGGCTTTAGACACATTCCCACCCACTCCTCCTTCACGTGACAGGCGATTGTGTGTCAGGTGCAGGAGCAGGGGCAAAGCATTGAAAGCCATCAGGGAGGCTGCCCAAGCAGCATCACCTTAGCAATCCTGCTGGCCCTGCTTCCCCAATGCCTTCAGACATTCTACCCCTTCTACACCTGACAGACAACCACCTGCCAAGGGTTGGAAGGAGCGTGGAGTCCTTAAAACCATTAGGGAAACTTGCCTTAGCACTGCTGGTGGCCCAGCCTCCCCACTGCCTTTAAACACAATCCCCCCCTTACACCACACAGGCAGGTGTTTGTTAGGTTTAAGAGCAGGGCCAGGCACTTTAATCCACCAAGGAGGCCACCCCGGCAGGATCACCTTAGCAATGCTGCTGGCCCAGCTTCCCCAATGGCTTTAACCATACTCCCAACCACTATGGAAATATACCCCAAATTTGTAGAAAAGTGGTTTCCTGTATTAGGTTATTTAACTTCTCATAATGTGGGTTCTAGAAAATTGGTTCATATGAACTTGCTTAATATCTGATTGCTTGGATGTTGTTTTGAATATGTAGTTATGTCCCACTTCTTAAATGTAACATAAATGAGAGGCATCTTTGTTTTAAAAACACATGTCCAGCACCCCCCCAAAAAAAATCAATGCCTAGGCCAAACCCCTGCACCAAGAAACCCAAAATAAGTGGAGTGCATTCCTCCCAAGACATCACCCCCCCCATTAAGAGATTTCTGAGAAACATGACCCCTAAAGGGGTAAAAAAAGGGGCAAAATGTGTTCCCCCAATTGTTTTCCATGTTCCTGGCAGGCTGCTGCCACCTTGCCCCACCCCCCGATTAGTCAATTGTGCAGCCTGAAGTTCTGAGGTAAAAACTGCCTGCTTGCACCCACCTCCCTCTGATTGCTCAGCTGTAGGTCTCAATGTTCTGAGGTAAACGTCACATTTCAGACTTAACATCATCAGTATTATAACTGGATTTACGGAACTTAAATACAAAGCACAAGTATCAGGCTAGTTTATATATATTGATGTGCCAGAAAGAAAGCAGCAGAAGTGAGTAGAAGGGAAAAGAGGAGTAACAAACAGGTATGGACACTATGGAGGAAGGAATAACAGTAGATACAGAAACAGCTCCAACAGCTTCTACAACTACAAAGGCTGGAAGAGATGGAGAAGTAACAGTGGTGGCTCTTTGGCATACTAGGGGAAAAAATACAATGGCAGTAGCTCTGAAGGAAGCAGGTAAGAAGTAAGAAAAGTGAGAAGAGATAGTAGCAGGACTGCTGCAGAAGCAACAGCCCCAGATTTATCTGGGGCCATGTTTGCAGCCATCGGGCAGGGAGCATCACTGAGGGAGATTGTCTCATCAGCCTCAAGCTGACATTGATGAGCTGGAGGGTGGCTGTTTCAGCAGCTCAGGGCAGGCCAGATTGGGCTCTCTGGGAAGACCAGCCAGGGACAGGCTGAGCTATAAGCAGTCCAGGAGCATAGAGGTCTCTTGAGTTCACCTCTCTCCTACTTATTTGAGCTGCTGCTGGGGACCTGGCCTCTCTGGCTTCCAGTTCTCCTTCCCACCTTCCCTCTGCTTTACAGTATCGTTTAGGTTTTGTTGCACTGTATTTTGTTCCTCATTGTTAATGTTACCCTTGTCACAGCTTGGGAAGGCTGTTGGGAGTATTGGGCCAGATCCATTTGGGGGCAAGGCTGTGCCTGCATGCCTGCCTCCTCTGTTTTGGGGACTTCCTTAAGGAGGTCTTGGGGATGGAGCCATAGAGCAGCATGCCCAACACAGGGGTTGTCAGTTGGCTCTCACTACCAGATGGCAAGGGAATTACGCAGTGGCTGGTGCCCACATGGGATTCTGGGGTTTATCACTCCAAGTTTGGTTTAGTGTTTTGACTTTTGTACCATTAGATTGCTGATGAATACCTGGGACAGGATTGTGACCCAGGAACTTCTTTCTAAAGGAGATTCACCTCTTAATCCAACCCTGTAGAATTTCACAGTGCAATCCTAACCAATTTCAGCCTTCTATGTTATTGAAATCCATGGACTGGGAAGGGTGGAATTAGGGGTAGGCTGGCACTGTAAGCCACATTTTTTAAAAAAAAATTAGCTTTACATAGTGATGTGATTTCAATGTAACATTTTTCTATTCTTCATCTTGGATGTTTTACTGATTCTCTAGCTTGACGATTAATGTATGAATGCAATTTTAATGTGTACATGCCACTATTTTTCACTTTTAGGTTATACAAATGCTTTGAATGTTTTATGCTTGAAACTAGCCCTCTATCATATCATCATAAAAGGCATGTGAGCCTCATTGACTGATTCCCAAGCATGTTCAGGTTTTCAGACAGAAAACTGAAATTTAGTCCACATTTACTCTACCTTGCAGAAGTTGCCAGTCTGACAATAGCTCCACTTTATGGCCAATAGCCAGTGAGCACTTTGGGAGTTATGGGAGCATTCATTTTAATAAATCTGAACAAGTATCAGACCTGGTACAGGAGAATTTCTACTAGCAGTGGAAATGTGTGTCTGAAAATGGGGCAAGCCACACTGGGGACAGAAAGGAGTTCTACTTTCTACTTTAGCAATCATTGGCTTAGGGTACAGACAACATACTGTTCCAACTGTGACCATATCTGAGCTCGCAGAATGCAAGGCGTATCCTACTACTGAGATGTTTTGTCTTTGAGTACAGAAGTCAGACTCAAAGGCAACAGTTCAAAGTCTGTTACTGCAGTGTCAGATTATCAAACAGTTTATATATATATATATATATATATATATA